>NC_091235.1:5171215-5401215 GCF_040958095.1 Procambarus clarkii
TTAACTGCGCTCGGACTATTTTATTTGACTGTTACTCTGTGATCTGTTGGACAGGAAATTGAGTATCCAGCGTCCTACTTTACCCACTGACCTCATTTTATGTGCTATCACTCCATGGTCACATTTGTCGAATGCCTTTGCAAAGTCTGTGTATACATCTGCATTTTGTTTTTCTTCTAGAGCTTCTGTGATTTTGTCATAGTGGTTGAGTAATTGTCACAAACAGGAACTGCCGCTCTAAATCCACGTTGTCCTGGGTTGTGTAGCTCATTATATGGACTCATTCTTCTCAATGTTTGCTGACGACGCCAAAATTATGAGAAGGATTAAGACAGAGGAGGACAGCTTGAGGCTTCAAGAAGACCTGGACAAGCTGCAAGAATGGTCGAACAAGTGGTTGTTAGAGTTTAACCAAAGCAAATGTAATGTAATGAAGATTGGTATAGGGAGCAGGAGACCAGATACAAGGTATCACTTGGGAGATGAAATACTTCAAGAGTCAGAGAGAGAGAAAGACCTGGGGGTTGATATCACGCCAGACCTGTCCCCTGAAGCCCATATCAAGAGGATAACATCAGCGGCATATGTCCGGATGGCCAACAAGAAAGGCTTTTAGAAACTTGTGTAAGGAATCATTTAGAACTTTGTATACCACATATGTCAGACCAATCCTGGAGTATCCGGCTACAGCATGGAGTCCATATCTAGTCAAGCTTAAGGCTACGCTGGAAAAGGTTCAAAGGATTGCTACCAGACTAGTACCCGAGCTGAGAGGTATGAGCTACGAGGAGAGACTACGGGAATTAAACCTCGCGTCACTGGGAGACAGAGGAGTTAGAGGGGACACGATCACCACATACAAGATTCTCAGAGGAATTGATAGGGTAGATAGACTAACACAAGGGGCACACGCACAAGGGGACACTAGTGGAAATTGAGTGCCCAAATGAGCCAGAGAGACATTAGAAAGAATTTTTTCAGTGTCATAGTAGAAGACAAATGGAATGCATTAGGAAGTGATGTGGTGGAGGCTGACTCCATACACAGTTTCAAGTGTAGATATGATAGAGCCCAATAGGCTCAGGAACCTGTACACCTGTTGATTGACAGTTGAGAAGCGGGACCAAAGAGCCAGAGCTCAACCCCCGCAAGCACAACTAGGTAAGTACAACTAGGTAACTAGGTAAGTACAAGATGGGCGTGCGCTCCACCACCACCACCGCCCACAGGATGGGCGTGCGCTCCACCACCCCCCACAGGATGGGCGTGCGCTCCACCACCACCACCCCCCACAGGATGGGCGTGCGCTCCACCACCCCCCACAGGATGGGCGTGCGCTCCACCACCCCCCACAGGATGGGCGTGCGCTCCACCACCACCACCACCACCCCCCACAGGATGGGCGTGCGCTCCACCACCGCCCACAGGATGGGCGTGCGCTCCACCACCGCCCACAGGATGGGCGTGCGCTCCACCACCACCACCGCCCACAGGATGGGCGTGCGCTCCACCACCACCACCGCCCACAGGATGGGCGTGCGCTCCACCACCACCACCGCCCACAGGATGGGCGTGCGCTCCACCACCACCACCGCCCACAGGATGGGCGTGCGCTCCACCACCACCACCGCCCACAGGATGGGCGTGCGCTCCACCACCACCACCGCCCACAGGATGGGCGTGCGCTCCACCACCACCACCGCCCACAGGATGGGCGTGCGCTCCACCACCACCACCGCCCACAGGATGGGCGTGCGCTCCACCACCACCACCGCCCACAGGATGGGCGTGCGCTCCACCACCACCACCGCCCACAGGATGGGCGTGCGCTCCACCACCACCACCGCCCACAGGATGGGCGTGCGCTCCACCACCACCACCGCCCACAGGATGGGCGTGCGCTCCACCACCCCCCACAGGATGGGCGTCCACCACCACCACCCCCCACAGGATGGGCGTCCACCACCACCACCCCCCAAAGGATGGGCGTGCGCTCCACCACCCCCCCCCCACAGGATGGGCGTGCGCTCCACCACCACCCCCCACAGGATGGGCGTGCGCTCCACCACCCCCCCCACAGGATGGGCGTGCGCTCCACCACCCCCACAGGATGGGCGTGCGCTCCACCACCCCCCACAGGATGGGCGTGCGCTCCACCACCCCCCACAGGATGGGCGTGCGCTCCACCACCCCCCACAGGATGGGCGTGCGCTCCACCACCCCCCACAGGATGGGCGTGCGCTCCACCACCCCCCACAGGATGGGCGTGCGCTCCACCACCCCCCACAGGATGGGCGTGCGCTCCACCACCCCCCACAGGATGGGCGTGCGCTCCACCACCCCCCACAGGATGGGCGTGGGGTGTATAATAAACTAAAGCTGACCTATAATGATACTAGAGAACATCAAGAGGTATCAGCTGTGGTTAACGTGCGCGGCTCGGCCCAGCCGGTGGAGCCGAGCGGACAACACGCTGGACTTGTGATCCTGTGGTCCCGGGTTCAGTCCCGGGCGTCGCCGAGAAACAACGGGAAGAGTTTCTTTCACCCTATGCCCCCCCCCCTAGCAGTGAAATAGGTACCTGGGTGTTAGTCAGCTGTCACGGGCTGCTTCCTGGGGGTGGAGGCCTGGTCGAGGACCGGGCCGCGGGGACACTAAAAGCCCCGAAATCATCTCAAGATAACCCTGTCAATTCAAGTGGTAAGGCCCTCGGGCCGTCAGGGCCCCTCGGGCCGTCAGGGTCCCTCGGGACGTCAGGGCCCCTCGGGACGTCAGGGCCCCTCGGGACGTCAGGGCCCCTCGGGACGTCAGGGCCCCTCGGGACGTCAGGGCCCCTCGGGACGTCAGGGCCCCTCGGGACGTCAGGGCCCCTGTGCCAGAGCCTCTGTAAACACTAACCATTAACTCTGGTTATTATGCATCAATTACTTCCTGCTACACCACACTTTCCCCCAGTGACTTTGTATAATGTTCCACCGCTGTATTATCAGTTGAGAAGGTGTAGCTATTACTACTAGTCGTGCCGGACCAACCGGGCTGTGGTGGCTATGTGGGCCTGCGAGCCGCTCCAAGCAACAGCCTGGTGGACCAAACTCTCACAAGTCAAGCCTGGCCTCGGGCCGGGCTTGGTATCAAGTTGGGAACTAGCATCCATACCTTATCATCCGTACTGACAATAATCTGCTTGATGGGGTTCTGGGAGTTGTTCTACTCCTCAAGCCCGGCCCGATGCCAGGCTTGACTTGTGAGAGCTTGGTCCACCAGGCTGTTGCTTGGACGTACAAGCAACATTAGTGCTTGTTCCTCTACACGCACAAAGAAGCGTGCAACAGTGACACCTTTCCCCACAAGTAAAAATATAAAAAATACTTTCATTAAAGTATTAAATTAATATTTTCACTGAAACAAAGCCTCAGCGCTTAAGCCTATGTTGCTGTTGGTGCCCGGAGCAGCTGTGTGTGTGTGTGGTTTGTGCTGTTGTAAATGTCCGCTGGTGTTTACAACACTGGCTGCTCCTGCTGCCCCCTGCTAATTATGTTTGCTCATGTTCCAATTGTGTTTTGACTGAAGGATTACAGCTGCTGGTGCCGCCTTCCCTGATGACGCTCCACCACAACACATGGTTCCTACTTGAGAAACTTTACCACCTGTCCACACCATCTGTTAGTGATGACGGAGGGCCGCTTCTCACGCTCTTGCTGCTGCACCTGCGCGAGGTGCTGGGGTACACTGTATCACCGGTACACCAACTGTACCTGTGATACAGTGGTACATCATTATGTTCCTTGTACGATGGTGCTACTACCGCCATTCACTCTCCCACTTCCCTCATCACCAGAGAAAATGTCACGTGTAACACTGGAAGGGAACACTGTTCAATACTTGTATCTCCCCTCAAATTTCTCGACTTGTTCAGCTATCAATCATTGGCCAGGTGTGTGCTGGACTAGCAGGCGAGTAGTACACGTACGTTTAGCACATCAGGAAGTCTGGAAGCGCTTCCACATCTGGGAATACAGAAGCGGGAGCGGCCTTGCTGGACGCTGATGTCACACAATGCTTTATATAGTGTTCCAGGAAGCGTTGTTTCTGACGGCTCGTTACCATGGCCGAGGCAGCCGTTCCAGCACGCCATCTAAACACAGCAACAAACAGCTTCCCAAAAGCTGCGACCTATTTTAACCAGGCGATACACCGCTGCAAAAGGTGGAAAACGTCAAAGCTGCCGAGTCAGACGTGTTCAAACACCGCTGGGACGTGCGTTGGAAGCTATATATTGAGGTTATCTTGAGATGATTTCGGGGCTTTTAGTGTCCCCGCGGCCCGGTCCTCGACCAGGCCTCCACCCCCAGGAAGCAGCCCGTGACAGCTGACTAACACCCAGGTACCTATTTCACTGCTAGGGAGGGGGGGCATAGGGTGAAAGACACTCTGCCCATTGTTTCTCGCCTGCGCCCGGGATCGAACCCAGGATCACAAGCCCTGCGTTCTGTCCGCTCGGCCGACCGGCTCCCTTACTTGCTCCCTAAGGTGCCGTCACCCGCGGCATCACCCCAACGCCAGTGTGTTGACATTGATGACGACGATCCCGTGGTGGCCCCTCACGGCCAGACTGTCTTTGTCCCGCACACACTGGTCGCTGGTGACACAGTTATGCTATTTGACGGTCACGGCCACGCCCTGCTGGGAGTCCGCTGCTGCTCTGGACATGGTGACGGCCACGCCCTGGAGGGAGTCATCGTCAGGGAGGGAGGGAGGGGGATGGTGATGGAGGCCAGTAAGCATAACAAAGGAGCCCATCATCAGTGTCCTTGACCAGCTGCTTGATGAATTACTTAAAGCTTCATGACAGCCCAACATTACTTGGTTCAGAGTTCTATTCCAAGTGCGGCCCTGTACTCTTCCAAGTGGCTTGACTTGGGCTAGTACTAAGACCCCTGTACTAGGCTTGGCTTGTGAAAACTGATCGGTATTGCTGTCTGGAGCGGCCGGCAGGTTAGTACAAAGACAGTAACCCAGAGAACCTCCACAACACAGCCAACAGCCAGCCAAGCCAAGCCAGCCACACTGCCTGTCAAAACAAACGAGCAACCGGCCTCAAAGTCAAGCAGCCTATAATACACACAAGCAATTAACCAGTCATCTATCTCCTCAAATATCCAGCTCTATATACATCGTCATCCAGTCATTCAACTTACGCAACACCAGCTGGGCCAATCAACAGCCGTTCATTCACATGTCAGTAGCCAATTGCCGGCCTCTTTACGACTTTAACAGCATACAAAGGAACTGCAATTGGAAGGCGGACATTCAATCACGGGAGCTAATCTGAGACATTACCAGCAGCTTCTGGTCTGCTTGCGGGCTGGGCTGCGCTCCGGGGCGCCACCAGGCAGCCTCCGTCCCTACAGTTACCTCTCAACCACCAGGCACCTAATTACCGTTGGGTTAACAAGGACGAACAGTCACGGAAAGGACACTGTTCATCCCGGACCAGAGTCGAACCAGGACCAAACCATTCGCGAGGCTCAGAGCGAACGTGTTACCACTACGTCATCACACAGCAATGCTAATACTATTTAAATCACTAGTGCTGTCCCATCTTGAGTATTGCTCGGTACTCACTTCCACTTTCAGAATTAATCTGTGAATTAGAGGGAATACAGTGAACGTATACGGCACGCACAGACACGATAAAGCATCTAAATTATTGGGACCATCTCAAAGCACTCAAAATATACTCCTCTGAAAGGAGACGAGAGAGGTATCAAGTAATATATACATGGAAGATACTTGAAGGCCACGTACCAAATTTGCACAGTAGAATAACAACATTCTGGAGCGAAAGATACTGAAGGAAATACAGAATAGAAGCAGTGAAGAGCAGAGGTGCCATAGGCACAATGAGAGAACACTGTCTGAAGATCAGAGGTCCACAGTTGTTCAACACCCTCCCAGCAAGCATTAGAAATATTGCCAGAACAAAGGTGGATGTATTCAAGAGGCACTTGGATAAGTTCTTGCAAGACGTACCGAACCAACCAGGCTGTGGTGGATATGTGGGGCAGGCAGGCCGCTGCAAGCAACAGTCTGTTGAACCAAGTTATCACAAGTCGAGCCTGGCCTCAGGCCGGGCTCGGGGAGTAGAACTCTCATAACCCTAACAAGGTATACTCCAGGTAAACCAGCAACCAACGCACGTGCAAGTGAAAAAGACAATCACATTTTAAAGAAATAACAATTGATAATGAAATATTAAATAATTATTCAACACCTTTGACCGGCAACAGTTTAACAATACAGGACACTGTGGTACAGCAGGTAACGCCAGAAACACTATGCGTGCTAGTGGCTGCACGTGAATGTAACAACTCTTGTGTATATATATAAATAAAGTTAATAAATACAAATTTGGCGAACACCGCTCCTGTGTCAGGTAAGTCCACTCACGGGCTCACCGTGCTACTTGCCCCGCTCCTGTGCCAGGTAAGTCCACTCACGGGCTCACCGTGCTACTTGCCCCGCTCCTGTGCCAGGTAAGTTACGGGCTCACCATAGCCTGTGCTACTTGCCCCGCTCCTGTGCCAGGTAAGTTACGGGCTCACCATAGCCTGTGCTACTTGGAACCTGTTCCGAGTAGCTGAATCTATAACAACAACAACGTACAAATTTGGGCAGTCAGTGAGAGGTCTGGGCGTCCGGGTGTTATGTTACGGCTGGGCCTTGGCCACAGATGTTATGCAACATTAACATCTCACCCGCTACCTTTACTTATTATTTAATATCGGTCAAATTTTAACAATGTTCGGCAGTAAATATGGAATACTTCGGTTGGATTCAAAATAAACAAAATGTATAGCATAATGCCCAAATTTGTTGAATGCATCAGATTACCTTGTGATGGTTTCGGGGCTTAGCGTCCCCGCGGCCCGGTCCTCAACCAGGCCTCCTGAATGATGGTCTGGTCAACCAGGCTGTTGGATGCGGCTGCTCGCAGCCTGACTTATGGGTCACAGCCTGGTGATCAGGTATCCTTTGGAGGTGCTTATCCAGTTCTCTCTTGAACACTGGGAGGGGTCGGCCAGTTATGTCCCTTAGGTGTAGTGGAAGCGTGTTTAACAGTCTCGGGCCTCTGATGTTAATAGTTCTCTCTGAGTACCTGTTGCACCTTTGCTCTTCAACGGGGGGTATTCTGCACATCCTGCCATGTCTTCTGGTCTCATGTGATGTTATTTCTGTGTGCAGGTTTGGGACCAGCCCCTCTAATATTTTCCACGTGTAAATTATTATGTATCTCTCCCGCCTGCGCTCAAGAGAATACAGATTTAGGATCTTTAGGCAGATTTAGGCTCTTTAGTCGGTCCCAATAGTTTAGATGTTTTACTGAGTGGATTCTAGCAGTAAAGGATCTCTGCAGGCTCTCCAGGTCAGCAATTTCTCCAGCTTTGAAAGGGGCTGTCATTGTGCAGCAGTACTCCACTCTAGAGAGCACTAGCGTCTTGAAGAGTATCATCGGTATAGCATCTCTGGTGTAAAAGGTTCTTGTTATCCAACCTGTCATTTTTCTTGCAGTTGTGACGGCTACTTTATTGTGTTCTTTAAAGGTAAGGTCTTCCGACATGACTACACCCTAGATCCTTTACGTTGCCTTTTCGTTCTATGTTATGATTTGACTGCGTCATGTTAAAGAGGGGGGGGGGGTGAAGATGGTCGGGTGTAGGGAGGGTGGGACGGTAAAGATGATAGGGAGAGGAAGGGGATGGAATGTTCTCATGGTAAGGACAGCGGGGGCGACGCCCAACATGTTTTTATGTTGTAGTAAAAAGGTTGGGCGGGTGTCCCCGGCGCTGATCTGAGCTACGCGCAGGCGCACGCACGTACACATACTGTAAGTTACAAGATAAGTCGCTGCATGAATTGAATAATAGTCGAAAATGCAGAATTCGTGGGACTGCGCTGACTCTCCTGCAACATCAAGCCAATGTACGCATGGACGCACAACCGTGCGCGCACAGATCGTTACCATGGTCATACGCGGTTGGTCAATACAGGAATTACATTTAGATATTTGTGTAAGGAAGCAATCAGAAATTTGTGTATCATGTACGTCAGACCAGTCCTGGAGAATGCTGCTCTAGCATTGAAGGCAAAAACAAAACGCAGGTTAGAGAAGGTTCAAAGGTATGCCACCAAACTAGTCCCAGAACTAAGAGGTATGAGTTCCATTGTTTGTACCTCACGTCCCTGAAAGACAAAGATCAGGGGAGATATCAGGGGATACCACACGAAAAGTATCCAGGGAAAATGTACAAGGCAGGGAGCGGTTTCGGCGCCATAGAACGAAAAATCAATGTAAAGGATTTGGGTGTACTGATGTCGGAAGACCTTACCTTTAAAGAACACAATAAAGTAGCCGTCACAACTGCAAGAAAAATGACAGGTTGGATAACAAGAACCTTTCACACCAGAGATGCTATACCGATGATGATACTCTTCAAGACGCTTGTGCTCTCTAGAGTGGAGTACTGCAGCACAATGACAGCCCCTTTCAAAGCTGGAGAAATTGCTGACCTGGAGAGCGTGCAGAGATCCTTTACTGCTAAAATTCACTCGGTAAAACATCTAAACTATTGGGACCGACTAAAGAGCCTAAATCTGTATTCTCTTGAGCGCAGGCGGGAGAGATACATAATAACCTACACGTGGAAGATATTAGAGGGGCTGGTCCTAAACCTGCACATAGAAATAACATCACATGAGACCAGGAGGCATGGCAGGATGTGCAGAATACCCCCGTTGAAGAGCAGAGGTGCAACAGGTACTCAGAGAGAACTATCAACATCAGAGGCCCGAGACTGTTCAACACGCTTCCACTACACATAAGGGGCATAACTGGCCGACCCCTCAGTGTTCAAGAAAACTGGATAAGCACCTCCAAAGGATACCTGATCAACCAGGCTCTGATTCATACGTCAGGCTGCGAGCAGCAGCATCCAACAGCCTGGTTGACCAGTCCAGCAACGAGGAGGCCTGGGCGACAGCGTCCCTGTGGCCCGGTTAAGCCCCGAAACCAACACAGGGTAACTACGAGGTAGGTAACTTCCCTACACCCAATCATCTTCATCTTCTCCCGGGCACATCACTACCACCACCAGTACACACCACCACCAGTACACCCTAGGGCACTCCACCACCAGTACATACCACTAGTACACTCCAGGGCACTGCCCTCGGCCCATCCCAACTACACTGTGGCTCGCCGCCCCACACCAACCTTGAAGACATCTTCAGTTAAACCAGTTTAAGAACTAATCAGACTGCTGCTACCCGCCAAGGCCGCCCGCCCGCCTCCCAGTAGCATACCAGTTGCATCGGACTGGACGGTGACTCCCAGCCAGACCTACAAAGGTTAAATATGATCCAAATGAGCCACGCATCACTGGCCAAAACATTTCTCAACCCAGAGGTGCGTCAAGCCCAACACGCGCCATCGTTCTAACCAAATGCTTCACTACTACTACTACAAAGGTCAAGATACACCTGGTGTGTGGGGTGTCGGCCGGTGGCAACAAGGTGCTGCACCACTGGACAGGAACACCGGGGCGTCCTCACTGTAATTGTCAACTCGGTGGGGAGCGTCCCCGCGCCCTCCACCCGACGGTAGAGTTGTCCTCTACCAAGAAGATAATTCCTTCCGGTGGAGGAATACCAAGATATTCATCAAGAAGTACAGAACACCACTATCACAGGCCCTAAACATCTTTTGGAGACGGAACCTAGATGCTGGCGTCATCCCTGACATGCTTAAAACAGCGGAGATTGCGCCACTTCACAAAGGAGTTAGTAAAGCAGATGCAAAAAATTATAGACCAATAACTTCAACTTCACACTCTTTCAAAAATGTTTGTGTGAAGTAAGATTACAAAACACATGGAATCACAACATCTACACAACTCCGAACAACACGGGTTGAGAACAGGGCGCACCTGCCTCTCAATTGATAGATCACTATGACATGTATAACAAATTTGCTATCATTTTATTCCAACATAGTTGAGGCAGTTGATAGTGGTAAGGTTTGCCATGTTGTGTACCTTGACTTTAGCAAAGCTTTTGATACAGTGCCACATGAAAGACTGATTAAAAAGATAGAGGCTCATGGTATTGGGGTTGCTATAAGCTGGATTAGAGCATGGCTATACCAAAGGAAACAGAGTAAGTATAAATGGGGTTAAGTCAGAGTGGGAAAATGTTGTAAGTGGAGTGCCTCAAGGCTCTGTCCTGGGACCTCTGTTGTTTATAATATATATCAATGATTTAGATTCAGGTTTGAGTAGCAACATTTGCAAATTTGTCGATGATACAAAAATCGGCAGGGAAATTAACACGGAAGAAGACTCACTATCACTTCAAGTTGATCTAAATAGGGTTTTGAAATGGTCAAAGGATTGGCTGATGCAGTTTAATGCTGATAAATGTAAAGTTCTGAGGCTAGGTAATGATATAGAGTTACAAGACACGAGCTGGATGGTGTTGAGATTGATTGATGAAGATTAAGCCACCCAAAAGGTGGCACGGGCATGAATAGCCCGTAAGTGGTGGCCCTTTTGAGCCATTACCAGTATCAAGAGCTGATACTGGAGATCTATGGAGGTGTGACTCCACCCTACGGAGAGGTCGTGACCTCTGCTTGGGTGGTTTAATCTTTATCAATCATCCCAGTGATTAGCGCGTCCTCGACCCCATACACAAATCTCCAGTATCAGCGAGCGACTATCTCGCTTCAAGCAGGTCAGCGATCAATCCCCAACCGTCCAAGTAGTGAGCACCATTGCTCCCCCCCCCCCCGTCTCATCCTAAAATCCTTACCCCTTCCCAGTGCTATATAGTGGTAATGGCTTGGCGCCTTCTGATAACTGCCATAACTACCTGCTCTGACTTCTCTGGTGCCCGGAGAGCAACTGGGCTCACACCTGGGACTAGATTTATTCCTCCAAGGACTGCCGGACCAACCAGGCTGTGGTGGGTATGTGGGCCTGCGGGCCGCTCCAAGCAACAGCCTGGTGGACCAAACTCTCACAAGTCAAGCCTGGCCTCGGGCCGGACTTGGGGAGTAGAACTCCCCCCAGAACCCCATCAACCAGGTATCAACCAGGTAACACCAGTACTCCACGTGGTCAAGCACCAGCAATTTAAAACCATCATTGGCGTTACATCCCTCGTCTTGAAGTTCTCACAGCCCAGCTGAATGTGTCGCTCTAGACTCTTAGTCCCTCAAAAATCAGTCAAAAGACATTTCCTCAATTTTTTTTTGGTTGGAAAAAAATTGTATCCTATTTAAATTGTTTGCTTTTTCCCCTCATAGTAGTAGTTTGGTTTCGTATTTTCTACCGAAACCAGTCCAGTTGACTAACAGTATAAAGGCGGGACCAAGGAGCCAAAGTTCAACCCTCACAGGCACGACTAGGCGACTACAGTATTACCGTCCCCAAGGGATAACAATATACGTGTCTAATCGTTCGACACTCGCCTGTTAGTGTGAGTAGCCACCAACACTAACCCGTTATGGCTGTAGCTTCATGTGGCCAGGTATCCCACCCAGGTTACCCTTACTTAAGCAGCCCGCTCTCAATACTCCCTGTATACAACGCACCCATTACACTTTTCTTGGATGGCTTTCGTGATCTCGCCAGTGATTGGACTGTAATCTTTAACTGTATATCTTAACAGCCTAACCTCTCCGTCTATCTGCTCTGGAGGTGAAGGTGTTCCCGCCCTCACCTCACTATCACAACAACTGGTGACGTTATCACCACAACAAATTGGCGGGAAAAGAGGGGGGTGCGTGTGGGGGGGGGAGGGGGGGGGAGGGGGGGGGGTGCGTGTGGGGGGGGGGAAGAGGGGGGGTGCGTGTGGGGGGGGGGGGGGTGCGTGTGGGGGGGAAGAGGGGGGGGATGCGTGTGGGGGGGATGCGTGTGGGGGGGATGCGTGTGGGGGGGGATGCGTGTGGGGGGGGATGCGTGTGGGGGGGGGATGCGTGTGGGGGGGGGATGCGTGTGGGGGGGGGATGCGTGTGGGGGGGGATGCGTGTGGGGGGGGATGCGTGTGGGGGGGGATGCGTGTGGGGGGGGGATGCGTGTGGGGGGGGGATGCGTGTGGGGGGGGGGATGCGTGTGGGGGGGGGGATGCGTGTGGGGGGGGGGGATGCGTGTGGGGGGGGATGCGTGTGGGGGGGATGCGTGTGGGGGGGGATGCGTGTGGGGGGGGATGCGTGTGGGGGGGTGCGTGTGGGGGGGGTGCGTGTGGGGGGGGTGCGTGTGGGGGGGGGTGCGTGTGGGGGGGGGGGGTGCGTGTGGGGGGGGTGCGTGTGGGGGGGGGGTGCGTGTGGGGGGGGGTGCGTGTGGGGGGGGGGTGCGTGTGGGGGGGGGTTCGTGTGGGGGGGGTGCGTGTGGGGGGGGGTGCGTGTGGGGGGGGGTGCGTGTGGGGGGGGTGCGTGTGGGGGGGGTGCGTGTGGGGGGGGGGGGTACGCAAGGGAGGAGAGGAAGGGGTACGCGAGGGGGGGGGGGGGACGGAGGAGTGCACTAGCCTAAATGATCTCAAAGTCAAGGTTCCTGGAAGTACAAGCCCCCTGGCCCCCAGCATCACCCAGGCACACCTCTACCACCCAGAACATTGAATCACACCTGGTGAGAAGAGTGTACAAGCCCCCACAGCCACAGACTTTATTTCCAGAAGAAGGAATACTTGGCGTGTCCACCTGTCCTTGGACAAGACAAATTAATTCACCCCCCCCCCCCCTGCAAGGGGTGGTTAGGTTGTTACAGCGCAGGAAATACTACTCTCCAGGGGCCTAGATTCACGAAGCAGTTACGCAAGTACTTACGAACGTGTACTTTCCTCAATTCTTGACGGCTTTGTTTACATTTATTAAACAGTTAACAAACATAAAAACTTCCCAGTCAACTGTTATTGTTACAAACAGTCTCTTGGTGCTTCGGAGCTCATTAACTGTTTAATAATTGTAAACAAAGCCGCCAAAAATTGAGACACTTTTGAGATGTACAAGTTCGTAAGTGCTTGCGTAATGCTTCGTGAATCTGGCCCCCCATGGCGGTGGAGGCGAGGCGCAGGAACCACCTTCAGTAACTTGTGCACCACATTGGGACGTCCATCACGCCAGTACAGACCTGGACCAGCACGGTACACCCTGGCTACACCCCGAGACCTCTCCAACAGGTGTCCTTGAGGCTCGCCACACCTGGACATCCTGGACACAGGGGGAGCTGAGTCACGGCATAATAACTACCGCCAGCGTGGCTATTACCTCTAATATGACAGGTGGGGTTGGTTGGAGGTCAGGTGGACGCTCAAATCTTCTACCCACCCTTCCCTCCTAACCCCCGTCCTCTCTACCTTACTACTACTACTGTTGAACCACTTCCGAAGAAACCCCTCACTACCCCCCCACCCCAACATACACCACGGATAAGGGAGTACCTAAGCAACAGAAAACAGCAAATCACTGTGAGGCCTCAGATTGCTGAGACGTCACCAGTGGAGTCCCGCAGGGTTCAGTCCTGGCCCTATACTGTTTGATATCTGTAAATGATCTCCCAGAGGGTATAGAATCAGTTCCTCTCATTCTTTGCTGATGATGCAAAAAAATTATGATGAGGATTAAGATAGGGGAAGATAGTTTGAGGCTACAAAATGACCTACACAGACAATGAATGGTCCAACAAATGGCTACTAAAGTTCAACTCGAGTAAATGTAAGGTAATGAAACTATGTGGTGGAAAAAGGAGGCCAGACACAGGATACCAAATGGGGGATGAACTTCATGAAACAGGACAGAGAAGATCTATTAGTTGATATCACACCAAACCTGCCCCCTGAAGCTCTTGAAGCTGGGGGCTGGTCCCAAACCTGCACACAGAAATAACGTCACATGAGACCGGAAGACATGGCAGGATGTGCACAATATCCCAGTTGAAAAGCAGAGGTGCAACAGGTACTCAGAGAACTCTATCAACATCAGAGGCCCGAGACTGTTCAACACGCTTCCACTACACATAAGGGGTATAACTGGCCGACCCCTCACAGTGTTCAAGAGAGAACTGAATACAACTTCAAAGGATACCTGATCAACCAGGCTGTGACTCATACGTCAGGCTGCGAACAGCCGCGTCTAACATCCTGGTTGATCAGTCCAGCAACCAGGAGGCCTGGTCGACGACCGGGCCGCGGGGACACTAAGCCCCGGAAGTACCTCAAGGTAGCCAAGGTAGATGTGGGTGAGTCTAGCCAAGTTCACCAGGGGCCAGATTCACGAAGCAGTTACGCAAGCACTTACGAACGTGTACATCTTTCCTTAAATCTTTGATGGCCTTGGTTACATTTATTAAACAGTTTACAAGCATGAAAACTTCCCAATCAACTGTTGTTATTGTTATAAACAGCCTCCTGGTGCTTCGGAGCGCATTAACTGTTTAATAATTGTAAACAAAACTCTAGTTTTTTTTTTTTTTTTACATGGATATTCTTGCGCAGGCCGTAAGCCTCTGGCTGGCCCCCACACACACAATGCTAGTGAAGAGTAGAGTGCTATATACGCAGAGAACACTAAACATGAGATCCACGATTGTTCAACATCCTCCCACCAGGTGTAAGAAATGTAGCGGGAACAAGAGTGGAATGTACCTGGAGAGGGTTTCAGGAGTTCATCTACTCCCCCGAGCCCTTGACCTTGAGGTGTTTTCGGGGCTTAGCGTCCCTGCGGCCCGGTCCTCGACCAGGACCTTTGGACCCCTGGAAGTCTTTAAGAAAAAACTGGGAAGTTTCCTGCAAGAAGTGCCGGACCAACTAGGCTGTGGTGGATATGTGGGCCTGCGGGCCGCTTCTAGCCTGGTGGACCAAGCTCTCACAAGTCAAGCCTGACCTCAGGGCAGGTTTGGAGTGTAACACTCCCATAACCTCATCCACCTTGGTCACGCCCCCACACACCCTGGGTCACGCCCCCACACCTGAGAAACTCGACTCAAATGTTCAAACGATAACATTCATGACATTAGAAAGAAAAGGACAGTGGGGTTCAAAACTTGGGAGGGCATAAAGTTTAGCGTTTGGTCTTAACAGTGGTAGTGGCAGATGGAGCACCACCCAGGTAAATCACAGAGACCTATACAGTCACCCTCCCTATACAGTCACTCCCGTATACGTGACCCCCCTATTCAGGGGGGACCGGGGAGACGACTGGTGACCAACACCACCAGCGGTCACTTACCTGATCCAGTAGTACACGTGACGAGTCACTGTGAAGCTGTGCTAGTATCCTTGCTGGTATTAGTCAACACAATGTTGAGATAAACACTCCGGGGCCAGCGAGTCCCACCACCACCTAACACTACACTGACGGTCACTAACTTCACCGGGAGACTCCACTTCCCAGGGACATCCCCTCCTGCGCCCTGGCACTTCCTGTCCGGGTACAGCTGCCCATCACTGGGGGCACCAGGGGCACGGGAGGAGGCACGGGAGGGGGCACGGGAGGGGGCGGGGATGTTGTGGGTGACGTGGCAGGCTTGCTCCACCCTTTTCCCACTTTCACTCCCTCCTCTTTTCACCCTGTACACTACCTCCCCGCCACACACACCACCCACCACCACGTTTCTTTCACCCTGATGCTCCTGTTACCTAGCAGTAAATAGGTTCATGGGAGTTAGACAGCTGCTACGGGCTGCTTGCGGGGGGGTGTATTCACCTAGTTGTTCTTACGGGGGTTGAGTTCTGCTCTTTCGCCCGCCTCTCAACTGTAACTACTATTTTTTCCCACACACACACACACACACACACACACACACACACACACACACACACACACACACACACACACACACACACACACACACACTACACACACACCAAGCAGCTCCGTAACAGCTGTCAACTCCCAGGTACCTATTTACTGCTTGTGACAGTAACATCAGGGTGAAAGGAACTTTTGCCCATTTGTTTCTGTCCTGGTCCGGGAATCGAACCCGGGCCACGGAATTAGGAGCCTGCGCGCTGTCCGCTCAGCTACCAGACCCCCTAACAGGGGTGTGTGGGGGTGGGTCAGGCCCACGATGACCCCTCCCCCCCCATAAGAGGCGTCGACATAGGCCACAGGTCCTGTGCCAAGTAAGTTACGGGCTCACCATAGTCCGTGCTACTTGGAACTTGTTCCGAGTAGCGAACCTTAAACAAGCAGCAGCCACAGGTAACAAGTGGGGGGGGGGGGAGAGCACTAACTCCTGCCACCGTCAACTTCCTAACTGATGTAAACGACTCGAGGATGACAGTCCGTACATGCCAATGTTTGCACATAAATGCTAGTAAAAAAAAAGTAACCAGAGAACACTATTAACATAGGTTAATGCTCCGGTACTTTTTTTTTCGTCCAAATATCCGACACAGTTAAGGATACAAACTGCATCACTGTCATCATTTGTACATGACACCAGGATTTTCATGCGAGTAGACAATATCGAGGACACAGCGAGTTTCCCAATCTCGGTTGTCGATCTAATAATAATATTATGACGTTTAATGAAAAGTTCCAGCTCCTGCGCTATGGAAAAACGGAAAATATAAAAACTGAAACCATATATCAAGCACAGTCAAGTCACACTATAGAACGAAAAAAGCAATATAAAGGATCTAGGAGTAATCCTGTCATTAGACCTTAACTTTATATAACACCAAAAAGTAGCTGTCACGACTGCAAGAGAAATGACAGGTTGGATAACAAGGACCTTCCAAACAAGGATGTCATACCAATGATGATACTTTTCAAGACGCTAGTGCTCTCTAGGGTGGAATATTGTTGCACACTAACATCTCCATTCAGAGCTGGAAAAATTGCTGACCTGGAGAGCGTGCAAAGATCCTTTACCGTTAGAATTCATTCTATACACCATCTTAATTATTGGGACCGATTAAAAGTTTTAAATCTGTACTCTTTAGAACGCAGGCGAGAGAAATGCATAATAATCTATTCCAAATCTGAACACAGATAACATCACATGAGACCAGAAGGCATGACAGGATGTGCAGAATACCCGTTGAAGAGCAGAGGTGCAACAGGTACTCTGAGAGAACTATCAACATCAGAGGCCCGAGACTGTTCAACACGCTTCCACTACACATAAGGGACATAACTGGCCGACCCCTCACAGTGTTCAAGAGGTGAACTCTATAAACACCTCCAAATTATACCTGATCAACCAGGCTGTGATTCATTCGTCAGGCTGCGAGCAGCCGCGTCCAACAGCCTGGTTGACTAGACGACCAACCGGGAGGCCTGGTCGGAAACCGGGCCGCTTGCCTTCACGTTCAATCCCCGACCGTCCAAGTGGTTGGGCACCATTCCTTCCCCCCGTCCCATCCCAAATCCATAATCCTGACGCCTTCCCCAGTGCTATATAGTCTAATGGCTTGGCGCTTCCCCCTGATAATGATCTCCCCTCAACAGGTAAATTACCGAGCGCGCCTGAAAGTCTCAATGTGTTTTGTGGAGCAGAGAACAATTCTTTACCAGACTAATGAGGATCAAGACAGTGTATAATAGTTCTCCTGAAAGGTTGGGTGCAATAAATACTCGACTTTATTAACACTGAAGGCCCAGCGTCTTAATACTCTCCCTCTGGTTGCTGGACTGGTCAACCAGGCTGTTAGACACGGCTGCTTGCATCCGCGCTAACCGGGTTGTGATTTATAGTCAGAATGCGTGCAGCGACACCTAACAACCTGGCTGACCAAACCGTCAGCCAAGAGGATTGGTCAGAGTCCGGGCCGCGGGGACACTGATACCGGGAACCAACTCCAGACAACCTCAAGGTTCTGTCAGTCATGCTGATTCACCAAGTTCCTCAAAGAACATTACGACTTGCAAATGTAAAGAGCATCATTATGCACTTCAATACTCAATAGTGCAAGAACATTAGATGTTCAACAAATGTCGACAACGACACTCTTACCCAAAGACCGAGACAAATGTCAAGTTTGGCAGTTGTAAATAGCACAGTAGTCTCCCACCAGCCTAACCTTTGCACCAGTTCTGACGATGGGAGCCGTCTGCATGGTATCAAACATTAAACATGATATTTACAGTCTTCCAGCCGGCCATAAACCGGTTTGACTCCAGCACAGAGCACGAATGACGAAAGAGCTTACTGCTGCCTCTGTATACTTTGAACACTTTCCGGCTCTAAGAGAACTTCCTTAGCATGTGTTCACGTTCCTATTTGTACAATTCTTATTTGTAGGGACCCACAGCCTCGAAGAAGAAAGTGAAGAGTATTCACTGAAAACCTTGTGGAATCTCACTGAACACTTTAATCTTTTCCTCTCCTACCACCCCTATTAGTCTTATTTCAACAAAAGTCCATTGTTCACGCTGAACACTATAGTACACACCAATTTGTACTGGAACTTGTATCGCTATCGCTGTTCTAGAGACAAAAAGGTTTTAAAACAATGAGTAAAGTCCCACTATCGCTGATGGCAAACAAGAGTTCTATTTAAGGTGAGGGAGGCAGATGGTGGGTTAAGCTTAGCCTGGGTGATAATGAGTGTTTGACTTGAATCAGCGCAATCTGATCGCTTGTTTGCTTACGTGGGCGGAGGGTGGTTGGCATGGGAGGGAGATGGGGTAGGGTGGGAGGAGGGGAAGGCAGAGGCGGTATGGAGGGAAGGTGATAAAAGGGGAAGGATGGGGAAGAGGAAGGATCTTCCTCTTCTGAAGAGCAATCAGACAAATTTTTAACTTCAAAAATAATTTATGCACAATGCAGGGAATTAATAACTATGGAAAACACGCACATAAATCCTACAACAGCTTAAGGATTCATTTGATAATTGAATGCCGCCGGAGGCGGGCTAGTTAATTGTGCCCCTCATACCCATCCTGTGAGCGGTAGCGCAAAAAGCATTACAGAGGGCACAAAAGGTCTTTATCAGACCTCAACGTAGATTATTACAACAATTAGATCTATCCTTCACACCTTATAATTATAATCTCAGCTACTTACAGAGAATGTTCTATTTCAAGAGCTATGTATTTACACTTATGACCTACCATTAAAGTATCATGATTATCACATACATAAATGTTTGAGGTATATAGTAGTATATATATATATATATATATATATATATATATATATATATATATATATATATATATATATATATATATATATATATATATATATATATATATATATGTCGTACCTAATAGCCAGAACGCACTTCTCAGCCAACTATGCATGGCCCAATTTGCCTAATAAGCCAAGTTTTCATGAATTAATGTTTTTTCGACTACCTAACCTACCTAACCTAACCTAACCTAACTTTTTCTGCTACCTAACCTAACCTAACCTAACCGATAGACATAGGTTAGGTTAGGTAGGGTTTGTTAGGTTCGTTCATATATCTACGTTAATTTTAACTTCAATAAAAAAAATTGACCTCATACATAATGAAATGGGTAGCTTTATCATTTCATAAGAAAAAAATTAGAAAAAATATATTATTTCATGAAAACTTGGCTTATGAGGCAAATCGGGCCTTGCATAGTAGGCTGAGAAGTGAGTTCTGGCTATTAGGTACGACATTATATATATATATATATATATATATATATATATATATATATATATATATATATATATATATATATATATATATATATATATATTAGAGTTATATGGGATCTGCTGTTTGTTATTACTAGTCTTCACAATACACTACTTGCTTCGTAATCCCATATGTCGTTTACCTACTGGGAGCGAAATCTGGCTAGAGTGCAGCCTGTCAGTGTCCTCAAACGACTCCTTACAGAAAAACTAATAGTGCCATAAAATGGTAATTTAATATATTTAATATCCCTTTCTACTGTAGTAATCCTACACGATGGGTGAAACTTCTTATAAAACAAAGGCTCTATTCAGTAGAGTATTAATTGCATTTTTCTTAAAAATATCAGGAACAAAAGAATTAAAATTTAAACCTAAACCAGTAAAAGTTGGTTTTCTAAAAACATTAGTGTTGAACCCATTAAGGTTATTCACTTTGACATCAAGAAACGACAATGAATTATCCACTTCACACTCTGCAGTAAACCGTATATTACTATGTTGTGCATTAAGATACTCTCTAAATGTCTCAATATGACATTGGTCCCTAAATAACAAAAAAGTGTCATCTACATATCTCCTGTACAAGACTGGTTTAAAGTCTATTAAATTACCATTTTAAATAAATTATTAAATTACCATTTTATGGCACTATTAGCTTTTCTGTAAGGAGTCGTTTGAGGAGACTGTTGCAGCATTGTTATCCTCAAGTAGACTTTAGATTTATTTTTGTCAACACAAATACCATAGGCTCTTATTTTAAATTTAAAGATAAAGTGCCTACCCCCTTGTGCTCAAATGTCGTATTTATGTATAATTGTTCCAGCTGTAATGCTGGATATATCGGGAGTTCCATTCGGAACTTTAAAATTAGGATACTTGAGCACCGGGGAGTATCTTTTAGGACTGGATTACCATTGTCTAAACCAGCATTTTCGGAGATTAGAAACCATTGTTATGAGTTTAATCATTCTCTGCTGGAATCTGATTTTAAAATTCTGGACACTTGTATGAATGGCCAGTCAGACTTGAGAGTAATGGAATCCTTATATATAAAGGAGCTGCGGCCTCTGTTAAATAGCAACCTCTCGGCTTTTCAATTGTACACTGTATAGTGCACAGTAGGCCCTGTAATTTGATTTATAGTTCATTCTGGTAGTTTAATTTTATTATAATTTTGTTTAGTTTACCATGTCTTTGCCTTTTCTTACTTATTTTAAGTCTTGACATTGTACATTTGTATAATCTTTTTATTTAGGATATATAATACATTTTCTGGTATTTAGATTTGTTTAATATTTGAGTTCTTATAAGATTTTGGTTAGTACTTTATAATTGTCGTTTATTCTGCTTGCATTTTATATACATTTTTTGTAGAATTGTAGTCATTATATGAATATTTGTAATAGTACTAAGTGTATGTGTTAGGTATCAAGTTTCTCTCCTGTTGATCACTTCACGTAAGTTTAATAGTATGGTTTGTTTTAGTAGTTATAAAATTCGTCTTGTAATTTAATGGATTTTTGAATTAGCTTTTATCTATGTGATAGTTAATAAGTTTTATTTGTATTGATCACTTTAAGTAAGCTTAAGTGTTTTGTTTTTTAATCATTTACCTTTCTTTGATAGGCAATTGTATTCAGTATGAGTTCTTTGTTTACCAGTTATTTGATTGTGATTTCTGTTTTTTCTTTTAGATCTGATGATGAATACGAGAAGTATTCGAAACGTTATGCATTTTAAAGTAAAGAATCTGAAACAAGATGTTCAGTATATCCCTGGTTTTCCTATTCATCTTAAAATATATATATTTATATATATTATATGAGAAGAGAAGAGAGAAAGAAAGAGGAAAGAAGAGAGAGGAGAGAGAAACATGTTCCAGCGCCTCAGAAACAGAACAACCGTCCAGAGCCAGTATACATTGACGCTGCCTTAAAGATGGATGTGCTCCGAGGTGGACGTGTTGAGCACCGCCGCTGCTGCTGCTGCTCTAGCTAGACACACACGGCACGTGCCAACGTTATCCATATTGTGCCTCTCACATTTCTCTTTGACAAACAAAACGGATGCAATATACGACGATATGGGAACATGTCGCACAAGAAGTAGGAGTACACAGGGCAATGGATCTCCGACCTTCAAAGGTCATCTCAGACTAATTTGGCACATTTTGTCCGTGGAAAATGAGCTAAACCAAGTCTAATCAAGATTAGTTGACTGACGGATTTAGGCCCAATATAAACGGTAGAACCCTTAAGTTAACTCGGCCGATGTGTGCATTTTTTATTTATTTAGAATTCAATTAAAAGTCAATATTTAACTAATTAATATATATATTAAATGGGTTAAATGGATTACTGGAGAGAGGAACACGTGGTAAATGGACTGGTGTTGAAATCTTTGGCTGTTGATCAGGTATCTCTAAAGGATACCTGATCATCCAGGCTGTGATATCAGGCAGCAAGCAGCCTGCGTCCAACAGCCTGGTTGGGGACCGGGCCGCGGGGACGTTGAGGCCCGAATCATGCCAATACTAGCCTGAACATGGGCCCCCCTGTGCGCACCCAGGCTGCACTAAAGAGCTACAAGCATTTTGCCCCAAGAGTGTAACACTTATATGCTGTGCTTACTATATTAACCTGCAATGTTAAACATGATTCTTGTACTGTGATTTGTGAATTTGTACAGACTGGATTTGTGCGCCCCTTGAGAGACTAAGTAAAGGAGGGTAGAAAGGGTCTAAGCTATTCTATCCTTTTTTTTCTAGAGGTTTTCTTGAGATGATTGTAGGGCTTGGCGTCCCCGCGGCCCGGTCCTCGACCAGGCCTTTTTGTTACACACCCCCAGGAAGCAGCCCGTAGCAGCTGTCTAACGCCCAGGTACCTATTTACTGCTTGGTGAACAGGTGCAGCAGGGTAAAAGAAACTTTGCCCATTTGTTTCCGCTTCCGCCGGGGATCGAACCCGGAACCTCAGGACTACGAACCTCGAGCGCTGTCCACTCAGCCATCGGGCCCCCCCCCCCCTTTGAGATGTATTTTATTGTCTCAATAAAGGTACTTGAACCTGAACCCAGACTGAAGCCGCAACACTTATTTCCAGCAGAGGCGAGACATACTAGCGAGGTGGGTGGTGGTAAACTACATGCCTTGGCCGCATTAAAAACTGTTTCGTGATCCCTGGACAAACCACTGTGGTCATTCCGCCGCGGGAGATTCCGATTTGCATGTCGGCAGTCTGACCCTGCAAACTGGTCCCATCGTTTCCAAGTAATTCCGATCAGCGCTTGCATTGCTCTTTATGGATTGTCATTGCTAGATAAAATTTATACGTCTCACCACCGGGTGAATGGTAGTACTGCAAGCGATGAGTCACAATAACGTGGCTAAATTATGTTGACCAGACCACACACTAGAAGGTGAAGGGACGACGACGTTTCGGTTCGTCCTGGACTATTCTAAAGTCGATTGTCATTCTCACAATCGACTTGAGAATGGTCCAGGACGGACCGAAACGTCGTCGTCCCTTCACCTTCTAGTGTGTGGTCTGGTCATCAATGGTGGTATTAGCCGCGCCTGGAGGCCTCTAGGAAATCATTTGTTTAACGAAGGCAGCCATGCCCACTGAACCATAGTTAGCTTAAAGGTATGCCAACCAGACATACTCGGAGTTTTATAAGGCATCAGCTCGTACCTCCTCAGAGATGAGGAAGAAAACATTTCAAGCACCTCGAACACAACCAAGATGGTGAAGAGAAGCATCAGGAGTGAGAACGAGGCACCATGGCCTTAAGACTGGTGGTGACAAGGCCCCATCACAAAGGATATAACATTCTATGAAAACAGCTGACGTCAGCGGTGGTGACAGTAGTGACTAGTGAAGGAGTTACCGGCTCTTGGAGGATACGACCCCCGTCCTCCAGGGTCGGGTGGTATCCCCGGAGAGGAAGTGCGAGACATTCCCAGAGTGTGGATGTGTTGTGTTCCCGGAGGTCACGAGCCTAGGGGAGGACGAGGGGCGGAGGTGGTGCACGCTCTCCTGCTGGTCACCTAGCCGGGCCAGGTGTAGCCGGGCCAGGTGTAGAAAGAAAATTCTTCTGAGAGAAGCGAGGAGTGGGCAGCTGAGAAACACCCACAGACTGCCGACACTGCAGTGGGAATATAAGCGTGCCGTGTGTGGGCGAGAGGCTCCACACAGGAAAGAAAACTACTGGCCAGGGAAAAGTTCTATAAACGTGAAGCTATACCACAGCATGCAGCTGGTGCACAGGTGTAACATGTGTTAACAGCTGTGACCGGGGTAGAAACACCTTAAGCTTCTCTAGCCTTTTGAGATTACTTCATTTTCTCATTAAAAGTACCTGAACAGCTGTCTGAAATGATGCAATTAATTTTTTTTCACCTACAGTATGTTTAATGCCAGGAACATGTACACGATGAAAACTGAACTCAAAACACACATTTGAAAATTTTGTTATTATTAACATCTTTATTGATAAAGTTAATTACAATTTTGCCTAATCTGAGGATTTTGATAGTCTTATTAAAATGAGGATAATGCTTGGTATTCACTGTCACACAGAACAGAGGGTCATACACAAGACAATAGGTCTAAACTGTAGGCTGAAGCACATATATATCATGGTTACAATCAATGTACATATATATCATGGTTACAATCAATGTTTTAATGTATGGATATGTGAAAATTTTGTGGCGCCTTTCTCGAGTTGTTGAGGGAGCCAATATCTAAATCTTAACCCACATCTTATCCGACTGGCAGACCCAAGTCCTGCCAGTCGAGTATCACTTATCAAGCCTGGCTTGAGGCCAGGCCGAGGCTTAGTCCTATATATCCGGGGAATATGGTATTAAGGACTTGCCCGAAGTGGCTGTACGAGAATGTAACAGCTTGAATATATAAATAAAAAAATAAAAATATCGCACTTGTTAAACCAAAGATAATAGCGGGAAGGCTTGTCGGGGCGGGAGTAACTGCAGGATACGGGCGCGTGGTGGCCGTCACTGTAGTAACATCCTGTAGAGCACGCACATGACGTAGCCTTCCTCCCAGTGACGCGAGGGATGGGATCAACGCGGCCAGATATTACATGAAGAGTGGCCACATATTCCGGGGAGAAACGGAGGGGGGGGGGGGGGGGGTTACCTTACCTGGCGTTGATTTTGGGGATCAACGCCCCCGCGGCCCTGTCTCTGACCAGGCCTCCTGATTGATGGTCTGGTCAACCAGGCTGTTGGACGCGGCTGCTCGCAGCCTGATGTATGAATCTGAACCTGGGGCCAGATTCACGAAGCAGTTATGCACGTACAGTACTTACCTTGAGGTTACCTTGAGGTGCTTCCAGGGGTTAGCGTCCCCGCGGCCCGGTCGTCGACCAGGCCTCCTGGTTGCTGGACTGGATCAACCAGGCTGTTGGACGCGGCTGCTCGCAGCCTGACGTACTGAGTCACAGCCTGGTTGATCAGGTATCCTTTGGAGGTGCTTATCCAGTTCTCTCTTGAACACTGTGAGGGGTCTGTCAGTTATGTCCCCTTATGTGTAGTGGAAGCGTGTTGAACAGTCTCGGGCCTCTGGTGTTGATAGTTCTCTCTCAGAGTACCTGTTGCACCTCCGCTCTTCAACTGGGGTATTCTGCACATCCTGCCATGTCTTCTGGTCTCATGTGATGTTATTTCTGTGTGCAGGTTTGGGACCAGCCCCTCTACTATTTTCCACGTGTAAATTATTATTTCTGTATTATGTTCCTATCTACTTAGAACGTTTTCCTTCTTGGCATCTTCGTAGCGGCTACGTCAGGATTCAGGTAGGCATTTATGAAGGAAAATCTTCATAAGTAAACACTGTCGCGCTAAGAGCGCTCTGGACCACTCTTAGCTTTACATAAACTGAATACATAAACTCAATTTTCCTCTACTACACAAACCGGAGGATCGATTATAAACAAATTTTTGCTGGCGAATCTCATTAAGAATGAGTCCTTCATGCTAACTATATATACATTCTCTGCTCTAAACTGGTAGTAAATATGTCTTTATATTATATTTAGATTTATAATAGCAAGATATTATTACAGTAGTTATTACGTAAATAAACATTGGAGAACTTGAGATATAGAGTAGGTGATGACAAGAATGCTTGGACGCATTTACTATCTCCTCATGCCTCTGGTCACCTAGCAGTAAGTATATAGCTAGTTCAGGAGTTAGTCAACTTCTTGTGAAGCTGCATCCTGGGGGGGGGGGACCTCGATACAAGTCTAACATGTATATAATTAATAATAATAATTAATTGTGTCGGGGACAGGCAGCCAGAGTGTATGTGTACATGTTAGGTTTATATCGAGGTCCTCCCCTCCCAAAGGTCAAATTACTGACCCTCCCCAGTATGGTACTCCACAACAAGCCGACTAACCCTTGGGTACCCACTTAGTGCTAGGTGAACATGTGCATTAGGTGATAGGAAATGCGCCCAACCATTTCTGTCCCGCTCAGGTCTCGAACCCGGAATTCTCGAGTGAGAGTCTAGAACAAACCCGACTCAATGTGCATGTTCTACAGTACTGTTGTGTTACCTGTATGCACACTACAGACTGAAGAGCCTTCTTCCTGTATTTAGTCAGGGCCTAACAACCATGGTTTACATTTATCATTATGTGATGAGGTTTGTTGTTATAGATTCAGCCACTCGGAACAAGTTCCAAGTAGCACGGGCTATGGTGAGCCCGTAGTGGACTTACCTGGCACAGGAGCGGTGCTGTGTGATGAGGTCCATCGCTTGGCTGAGTCGCAGCATTGAACACGTGTGTGTCCAAGACCTCTTCCCCTCTTAAACAATTTGGCTCTGTGTTTTAATTTAATTTGTTTAATTTAATTTATTTATGTCTAAACCTAATTTGCTTTTTTCATAGATAAGTGCACCTGTGAGTAAACAAAATTGTGTCAGCTGTAAAAAATATTGATGCAGTTATTTAAACAATATAATGAAATAATTCTGGTTTATTTTTATCCTATCTTTTGTAGAGCATATCCAAATTAGTGAAACATTGAGACAACGAACAATTTAATGAATGATACAAAAGAAATATGACTTACATATCAACAAGAGATCTTAATGATCCAAGGTTCACATGATTTAATAAGGATAATACTGTTAATAATACACACTAATTTAAAACCTTTATTGCTTAATTTTTTTTATTAAGAAACTTAGGTATACACAGCAATGTGCTGCTACCCTATTCTATATGAAAGATTACACAGTGTAGATCAAAAACTAACTATGCAACCCGTTCTCGCACTTGCTTATAGTCAATATTGGCTTATTTAATAAGTGCATATGTGACATACTAATTGATTGTAAATATTTTAGTTTACCTTGAAAAGCTTCATAGAAAACACCGATCTCACCTAACCTTCTTAGTATGTTAAGATAAGCATCTTATTGCTTCTTAATTACAATTATTACTTAACCTATACCGTTATAGCTACAAGTTCATGTAATATCCCCACCTCACAGGAGGGTTAGTCATACATGGACTCAGGGAAGAAAATATCTGCCTCGATACAAAAAAACAAAACTGACTAAACAACAACTTCACGATTTTCACAAGAGGTAAGCAATGAATCCTGGAAACTATATATTATAATTGCTCTTACCAGTTTCTACAAGACACTTCTGAAACAATGTAATTTTGTTTTGAAAAAGCTTGGGTATCTTCTCTTGAGCGCAGGCGGCAGACACACACAATTTACACATGGAAAATAGTATAGAGGGGCTGGTCCCAAACCTGCACACAGAAATAACATCACATGAGACCAGGAGGCATGGCAGGATGTGCAGAATACCCCCGTTGAAGAGCAGAGGTGCAACAGGTACTCTGAGAGAGAACTATCAACATCAGAGGTCCGAGACTGTTCAACACGCTTCCCCCGTGACCATGACCTTGTGCTACACGTGGCCACAGTTGGATTATCACCGCCACACCACAATGACTGTGTAGGGTCGCAAGTGGCGCCACAAGTTGGATCAGGAGAGGCATGGACGGATGTGCAATAGGTGGAGGGGGGGGAGGGGGGAGTGGGAGAGGGAGGGGGGGAGTGGGAGAGGGAGGGGGGGAAGTGGGAGAGGGAGGGGAAGTGGGAGAGGGAGGGGAAGTGGGAGAGGGAGGGGAAGTGGGAGAGGGAGGGGGAGGGGAAGTGGGAGAGGGAGGGGGAGGGGAAGTGGGAGAGGGAGGGGGAGGGGAAGTGGGAGAGGGAGGGGGAGGGGAAGTGGGAGAGGGTGGGGGAAGGGAAGTGGGAGGGGGAGGGGAAGTGGGAGAGGGAGGGGGAGGGGAAGTGGGAGAGGGAGGGGGAGGGGAAGTGGGAGAGGGAGGGGGAGGGGAAGTGGGAGAGGGAGGGGGAGGGGAAGTGGGAGAGGGAGGGGGAGGGGAAGTGGGAGAGGGAGGGGGAGGGGAAGTGGGAGAGGGAGGGGGAGGGGAAGTGGGAGAGGGAGGGGGAGGGGAAGTGGGAGAGGGAGGGGGAGGGGAAGTGGGAGAGGGAGGGGGGGGGGGAAGTGGGAGAGGGAGGGGGGGAGAGGGGGGGAAGAGGGAGGGGGAGGGGGAGGGGAAGTGGGAGAGGGAGGGGGGGAGAGGGGGGGAAGAGGGAGGGGAAGGGGGAGGGGAAGTGGGAGAGAGAGGGGGAGGGGAAGTGGGAGAGGGAGGGGGAGGGGAAGTGGGAGAGGGAGGGGGAGGGGAAGTGGGAGAGGGAGGGGGAGGGGAAGTGGGAGAGGGAGGGGGAGGGGAAGTGGGAGAGGGAGGAGGGAGGGGAAGTGGGAGGAGGGAGGGGAAGTGGGAGGAGGGGGGGAAGTGGGAGAGGGAGGGGGGGAAGTGGGAGAGGGAGGGGGGGGGAAGTGGGAGAGGGAGGGGGGGAAGTGGGAGAGGGAGGGGGGGGGAAGTGGGAGAGGGAGGGGGGGGGAAGTGGGAGAGGGAGGGGGGGAAGTGGGAGAGGGAGGGGGGGGAAGTGGGAGAGGGAGGGGGGGGAAGTGGGAGAGGGAGGGGGGGGGGAAGTGGGAGAGGGAGGGGGGGGAAGTGGGAGAGGGAGGGGGGGAAGTGGGAGAGGGAGGGGGGGAAGTGGGAGAGGGAGGGGGGGAAGTGGGAGAGGGAGGGGGGGGGAAGTGGGAGAGGGAGGGGGGGGAAGTGGGAGAGGGAGGGGGGGGAAAGTGGGAGAGGGAGGGGGGGGGAAGTGGGAGAGGGAGGGGAAGTGGGAGAGGGAGGGGGAGGGGAAGTGGGAGAGGGAGGGGGGGAAGTGGGAGAGGGAGGGGGGGGAAGTGGGAGAGGGAGGGGGGGGGAAGTGGGAGAGGGAGGGGGGGGAAGTGGGAGAGGGAGGGGGGTACTACAAGAGGGGACAGCACAGCTCCAAACGTGTGTAACATTTAACCCAGTACAGTATTAGAACAAATACAAATATCCAAACTTAAACAATAAATATATGGCTTAATCGTACCAATGATTCCGATAAGGACGTCCAAGACGCCGACGACGACGTCCAAAAAGAACAGGACGTCCAAAAAGAACAGGGACGTCCAAAGAGAACAGGGACGTCCAAAGAGAACAGGGACGTCCAAAGAGAACAGGGACGTCCAAAGAGAACACGGTGGTGATGGTCGCAACACAACCAGGACGACGACCAGAGCGACCACAATAAAGATGGCGGGCACACGTCAACGACACCCAGGGCACCAAGGCCACCAGTAATGGTGTAACAGGAGAGGTGCGTGTGTACGCCTACACTCCACCCCTTGGGCCAAGAGCGCGCCCCCGGAGACAAAGGCGCCGGGCGGGAATAGTACGCTGCCGCTGCTGCTGCTGCTGCTGCTGTTGCTGTTGTCCCCACCGGAAGTGGTTACGGCAAGGTCTTCTAGGTGCTAGGGAGGGTTTCACGTCACCATGGAACAGGGGGAAAAATGAGGGAGAAGAGGGGGAAGGACTGTCATCATATGAACTCGCTAAAAGACACGAGACACTACACACACGGCCAATTACCTGCAGTATGTATGTGTATGTTGTGCTTGTGGGGGTTGAGCTCTGGCTCTTTCGGCTCGCCTTTCAACTGTCAATCTACTGGTGTACAGATTCCTGAGCTTCTCGAGCTCTATCATTATCTACATTTGAAACTGTATGGAGTCAGCCAAGGAGCCGGAGCTCACCCTCCACAAGCACAGCCACTTGCAGCTCCCTGACAGAAGACTAGTGTAGCTAGCAAGCACACATCGTGTCAGCAAGGTGCACCTCTTCTCTCGTACCTCTGCATCATCTTTGCTCCCTTTACTCCAAATAATACCACAGACTCGTGAATACACTCAATAGCAGCGAGTTTAAATGCTATTACTCTAAAGATGGCATTTTGACAACCCTAATCAACGCTAAGCTGGCATTTGACAGAACCATAATCAACGTTCTATTGAACCCTAACCAACGCTAAGCTGGCATTTTGACAGAGGCATATAAACAATGGTGGCACTCTACCTTGAGTTTGTTAAAGCTGCGGCCCTCCCTCGCCCTGGGGCATCGCGAGGAACGTAGCATCCCAACACCCGCGGGATGTCTGGCCTTTACCTAATACTTTTACTGGTGCCAAGTGGTTCCTTAAATAGTAATCTTACCAACACCGGGAGGTCTAGCAGGAGTGGGAGAGGGTGGACCGGGAGATGAAGGGCAAGAAACAAAAGGGGAAGGAACAACTGACGAGAGCGAGCGCAGCAAAAAATAAACAATGCCATTAAATCAAAAGCTAATAAGGGCTACTTTACAAATGGTGGGGTAGTTCAGAACCTCCTTAGCTCTCCCCCTCCGTTCACCTAGCAGTAACTGGGAACCTGGTTGTAAACCGATTGACGGGTCGTGTTCCAGGGGAAAACTAATGCCCAAGGCGCAATGGTTAGGCGGCTGACAGCTGGGTGGACAGCGCTTCGGATTCGTAGTCCTGAGTTCGATCCACCGGGTTCGATCCCCGGTGGAGGCGGAGACAAATGGGCAAAATGTTTCTTTCGCCCTGATACCCCTGTTACCTAGCAGTAAATAGGTACCTAGAAGTTAGACAGCTGCTACGGGCGGCTTCCGGGGGGGGGGGTGTAACAAAAAAGAGGCCTGGTCGAGGACCGGGCCGCGGGGAAGCTAAGCCCCGAAATCATCTCAAGATAATGTTTACCATGCGCTATGGGAAGCGAAACCTTTGGGCCTCCACACGGGAGAGTTAAGCAAGTCCCAGCTGTGTCTGGGTACAGGTGACAGGATGAACAACTCAGCGGGTTTTCTTCCTATCGGGGAGTGTTGTACATGCTGCTATGGCGGTGTGTTCACTCACAGGATGAGTGGCGCAACAGTAGTAGCGTGCTCCCGTGGCCAGCTGTGTTGATAAGAGCAAGCAAGCAAGCCCCAGGTGGCGTGTCGAGGAGAGGGATGTGACTCCCGGGCAGCCAGTGTGGTGACACACTGGCTCTTCCCGCCCCGTCAGTCAAGGTTAATATGTCTAGCGTCCAGGCTCTGTCACTTGACACCTCCCTCCCTCCTCACCCAGACCTTCACACGCATACTTTGTACTGTGTGGGCGAGTGTGTCTCGTGTGGGCGAGTGTGTCTCGTGTGGGCGAGTGTGTCTCGTGTGGGCGAGTGTGTCTCGTGTGGGCGAGTGTGTCTCGTGTGGGCGAGTGTGTCTCGTGTGGGCGAGTGTGTCTCGTGTGGGCGAGTGTGTCTCGTGTGGGCGAGTGTGTCTCGTGTGGGCGAGTGTGTCTCGTGTGGGCGAGTGTGTCTCGTGTGGGCGAGTGTGTCTCGTGTGGGCGAGTGTGTCTCGTGTGGGCGAGTGTGTCTCGTGTGGGCGAGTGTGTCTCGTGTGGGCGAGTGTGTCTCGTGTGGGCGAGTGTGTCTCGTGTGGGCGAGTGTGTCTCGTGTGGGCGAGTGTGTCTCGTGTGGGCGAGTGTGTCTCGTGTGGGCGAGTGTGTCTCGTGTGGGCGAGTGTGTCTCGTGTGGGCGAGTGTGCAGTGTGGGCGAGTGTGCAGTGTGGGCGAGTGTGCAGTGTGGGCGAGTGTGCAGTGTGGGCGAGTGTGCAGTGTGGGTGAGAGAGGAAGAGTGAATGGGTGAGTGTATGGGTGAATACATCCACCTGGAACAAAGGTGGATGTATTCAAAAGGCACTTAGATAAGTTCTTACAAGAAGTGCCGGACCAACCAGGCTGTAGTGGATATGTGGGCCAGCGGGCCGCTCCAAGCAACAGCCTGTTGGACCAAGTTATGCCAAGTCAAGCCTGGCCCCAGGCCAGGCTTGGGGAGTAAAAGAACTCCGTGAACCCGCTCCAGGTGGTGTGGGTGTCCACCACTTAACCATACACGACCTCCCCCTCCCACCAGCCAACCATTAACCCCGACCCGTCCCCAATTCCCACCTACTACCCCCCCCCTCTTGTGCCCGAGTGCCAGAGTGGCGTCACCTGGTTCCCACCACACTAATAGTGCCACCTGCCACTGAGGTCGTCCCCCTCACTCACACTCTTACTACGGTGCGGAGGCGACGGGGAGGGGCGGGGAGGGGCAGAGACGGAGGGAGCCAAGCACGGTGGGGGAGGGGGTAAAGGGGGACCAAAGACGCCAGGGAGGGGGGGGGGGCAGGGGGTACCTGGGCTTATAATTACCTTGCGTTGATTACAGGGATTAATGTCACCGCGGCCCGGTCTCTTACCAGGCCTCCTGGCTGATGATCAACCAGGCTATTGGACGCGGCTGCTCGCAACCTGGTTGATCAGGTATCCTTTGGAGGTGCTTATCGAGTACACACAACACCATGGTACCATTTGTCGAAGGCTTTTGCGAAATCTGAGTAAATTACATCAGGGTTTTGTTTGTCTTCCATGGCATCTAGTGCCATGTCATAGTGGTCCAGCAACTGTGACAGGCAAGAGCGCCCTGTTCTGAACCCATGTTGAAATTGAAATAAGTTTATTGAGGTAAAATACACACAAAGGGATGAGGTAGCTCAAGCTATTCTCACCCCATTAGAACCCATGTTGTCCGGGGTTATGGAGATGCTGGGATTTCATATATTTTGTGATCCATCTTTTAATCACTCTTTTTCAAGATTTTGATCATGTGTGATGTTAGTGCTATCGGCCTGTAGATTTGTGGCTTTGATTTATTCCCTCCTTTATGGAGTGGTGCTATCTCTGCAGTTTTAATTATGTCAGGAATAACACCAGTATCTAGGATCTGTCTCCAAAACATGTTTAGGGCCTGCGATAGTGTTTTTTACAGTTCTTGATGAATATGGAGTTCCAAGAATCAGGGCCTGGTGCAGAGTACATAGGCATACTGTCTATGGCTATTTCAAAATTCAGGGAGGGGGGGGGGTAGGGAGACATCTGATATATGATTTGATGTTGTATCACATTGATGAAAGATTCGTTTGGATTATAAATCTTTAATGTTTAGTGGCTCACTGAAAATGTAATCGTACTGTTACCTCAGTATTTCGCTCATTTCTTTGTCATCAGTGAAAGTTCCATCTCCCTTTCGCAGGGGCCTAATACTAGATACAGTTTTTATTCTAGATTTTGCACACGAGGAAACGTATTTCGGATTTCTCTCTCTTTCACTGATGGCCTTTTGCTCTCTGCCTCTCCTGGATTTTACACGATTCTTGTAGCTTTAGTTAAATCGTTTCTATTTTTTCACCTAGCATTCTTTGTCATTCTTGAGATAGCGTGGGGCGTTCAAGTCGTTCTGCGTTTCATTTTCTTCGTCTATAGAGGGAACGTCGTCCTCTTTACAGTCTGCATCTCTTCCTCTTTCCCCTAGAGGTCTGTGACGAGCATATTTCTAGTGCCACCGAGTTTATTTGGTGGTGGGTTGCAGAACCTTTGGTTGTGGGTTGGTGACCTCACGTGGTTACCGACTTAAGTTACTAATTGTTGACCAGACCACACACTAGAAATTGAAGGGACGACGACGTTTCGGTTCGGTCCAGGACGGACCGAAACGTCGTCGTCCCTTCAATTTCTAGTGTGTGGTCTGGTCAACATACTTCAGCCACGTTATTGTGACTCATCGCCTGCATAAGTTACTAATTACCTGCCTGCGACTCTCGCTATCCTCTCACAGCGGTCACTAGGTGCATCTGCACTATTTCCTTCTAAAAAAATTTTACACTGATTTGTTTTCCCCCACTAATTTTGGTTTCAGCCTGCTTGCAAGCCATGCATACACAATTACGCATGTTTTCCACTGCGGTATTGCTTGTTTAACCCTTCCGATTTGTCAACAAATACTGGAGCGCACACGGTCACACTGGGGACCAACGTGTCCTGGAATGGAACTCCCAGTCTAAACACTTTTGACAATCTAGAGCTCTTAGATTGTCAGCTCCTAGATCTTTGACAATTCAGAGCTCCTCCTTCATGAGGAGAAAGACCGAACCAAACTAAAATTTCTTTGGCGAGAACCAAAGGAATCAGTGGATACATTTGTTAAATAATTGAGGGGTACTATGTTGCTAAATAATTGATTTTTTTGTTTTGCTTTAGATTTGGCTACTGGGGAACGAAATGGCCATGTAGCACGGACTACAGTGAGCCCGTAAGTACTATACAGTTCATGGTGACTTATAAACTATAGTATCATCGCTACTGAGGAGAGGTTGTATTATAACCCCATCCACACACTCCCCCTAACCCACACGCATGGACTGAAATGTGAAGTGGAGGAATTCCATACACACCATCAAATGTAGATATGATAAATGCTCCATAGGCTCGAAAACCTATGGAGCATTGGATTTGTAGATTTGTTTATACCTGCTGTTTGCTAAAGGCATTTGTTACAATGACCGCACAATGTAGCATATGTAAGACGACATTGTTGTGCTGTTCGTAGGTGTGTCAGCCCGCGTGCTCCCCCGGTAACACGCCAGCACACCAACCTTCCGTAGAACTAATGACAGTAAACACATACCGTGGTCCCTGGGAGTGGTGGCGGCCCACTGCCCGTCCTCAACACCTGGCTGGCTCACCTGAAACACACAACCAACACCACCATTAGCGCTCACTTAATCTGAAAGGTTACGCTAGTTATTAGCCATGAAGAAATGTAAGGATTGGTGTATAAGAGCAGAGGGCCTCCCTCTCTACACAACTTAAAAGAAATACCATATTATATATATATATATATATATATATATATATATATATATATATATATATATATATATATATATATATATATATATATTGGTGTATACTGGCAGCAGGTTTTCTTTTAAACATGTCTCATTGACTATGACTGCATATTCTGTATGTACTATCTTCTGATTTAGGGCTTCTATCCTCTATCCCTCTAACTATTTTCTTAGCATCAGGGCTTAGCTGAAAGAGTTCTCCAAAACTCAAGTTCGTCATATTATTATTATTATATAATTTGGCTGGCGGAATGGCTCCATACATGTGTGTGTCCAACCACTTGGGTTGGACGGTAGAGGGACGATCTCACTTCATGCAGGTCGGCGTTCAATTCCCGACCGTCCACAAGTGGTTGGGCACCATTCTCCCCCCCCCCCTCCCCCATCCCAAACACTCCAAATACTGGAGGGCCAGGTCCCAAATCTACACAGTAAAATAACAACGTACTGGAGTGAACGATATGGAAGAAAATGGAGAATAGAACCAGTAAAGAGCAGAGGTGCCATAGGCACAATCAAAGAACACTGTATAAACATCAGAGGACCACGGCTGTTCAACGTCCTCCCAGCGAGCATAAGAAATATTGCCGGAACAACCGTGGACATCTTCAAGAGGAAACTAGATTGTTTCCTCGAAGTAGTGCTGGACTAACCGGGCTGTAGTGGGTATGTGGGCCTGCGGGCCGCTCCAAGCAACATCCTGGTGGCCCAAACTCTCACAAGTCAAGCCTGGCCTCGGGCCGGGCTTGGGGAGTAGAACAATTCCCAGAACCCCATCAAGCAGGTAACCCTAATCCTGACCTCTTCCAAGTGCTATATAGTCATAATGACTTGATGCTTACCCCCCTGTTAACTCCCTCCCTCCCTCCCTCCATGAGTCCTGGTGTGAGCAATCCACATGACCCACTTCCACAAGAGTGTGCAACACGTGAGTCGCAACACAGCCCCCACACGGCAGGGGGTTGAGAGACGGGGCAATACCAGGAAATAACCTCTCCACAATTCCCTGGATCCCAACACCTACCTCAATAGCTTTTTCCGTTTATTTTGTCCGTGACGTATTCCAGTGGTGGAGTGTGAGTGGTGCAGGAAAGGTTACTGGCAGCGGGCCCGGTACTACACCCCAGGCATCTTGAAACTTAGTCATTTGTCGACTAATTACTTGCAGGTTTAATAAGCTTATTATGCACTCCACGCCCAACTAGTAGGTACAGCCCGTCCTCTTAAGGTTCCCCAACGTCAAGAAACCGTCGTACTAAAGTGCTCTTATCCTACCAACCTACCACACGCCCAAAACGGTAAAGGAGTAAATAAAAACAGCTTCCATTTTCTACAACGATGATTTTTAGCCTTAACAGTATGCAACGTGTTAAAAGGACGGGTTGGGGGGAGGGGCGAGGACGGGTTGGGGGGAGGGGCGAGGACGGGTTGGGGGGAGGGGCGAGGACGGGTTGGGGGAGGGGCGAGGACGGGTTGGGGGGAGGACGGGTTGGGGGAGGGGCGAGGACGGGTTGGGGGAGGGGCGAGGACGGGTTGGGGGAGGGGCGAGGACGGGTTGGGGGGAGGGGCGAGGACGGGTTGGGGGAGGGGCGAGGACGGGGACGGGTTGGGGGGAGGGGCGAGGACGGGGACGGGTTGGGGGGGAGGGACGGGGACGGGTTGGGGGGGAGGGACGGGGACGGGTTGGGGGGAGGGGCGAGGACGGGTTGGGGGGAGGGGCGAGGACAGGTTGGGGGAGGGGCGAGGACGGGTTGGGGGGAGGGGCGAGGGGCGAGGACAGGTTGGGGGAGGGGCGAGGACAGGTTGGGGGAGGGGCGAGGACAGGTTGGGGGAGGGGCGAGGACGGGTTGGGGGGAGGGGCGAGGACAGGTTGGGGGGAGGGGCGAGGACGGGTTGGGGGGAGGGGCGAGGACGGGTTAAGTTTAAGAACAAATGCAACTGCAGAAGGCCTATTGGCCCATACGAGGCAGCTCTTATTTATAACCACCCAATCCCACTCATATACATGTCCAACCCGCGCTTGAAACAATCGAGGGACCCCACCTCCACCACGTTACGCGGTAATTGGTTCCACAAATCAACAACCCTGTTACTGAACCAGTATTTACCCAAGTCTTTCCTAAATCTAAACTTATCCAATTTATACCCATTGTTTCGTGTTCTGGCTTGTGTTGATACTTTTAATACCCTATTAATATCCCCTTTGTTATATCCATTCATCCACTTGTAAACCGCTATCATGTCACCCCTAACTCTTCGCCTTTCCAGTGAATGCAATTTAAGCTTTGCTAATCATTCCTCATATGAAAGATTTCTAATTTGGGGAATTAACTTTGTCATCCTACGCTGGACACGTTCAAGTGAATTTATATCCATTCTATAGTCGGGCGACCAAAACTGAACTGCATAATCTAAATGGGGCCTAACCAGAGCTAGATATAGCTGAAGAACCACACCAGGTATCGTGTTACTAACGCTTCGATTAATATATCCCAGTGTCCTATTTGCCTTATTACGTACATTTATGCATTGATTTTTTGGTTTTAAATTCTTACTAATCATAACTCCCAGATCCCTTTCGCAATCCGACTTCGCAATCTCAACACCATCTAGCTCGTATCTTGTAACTATCCTCATTACCTAGCCTCAGAACTTTACATTTATCAGTATTAAACTGCATCTGCCAATCCTTTGACCATTTCAAAACCCTATTTAGATCAACTTTAAGTGATAGTGAGTCTTCTTCCGTGTTAATTTCCCTACCGATTTTCGTATCATCGGCAAATTTGCAAATGTTGCTACTCAAACCTGAATCTAAATCATTTATATATATTATAAACAACAGAGGTCCCAGGACAGAGCCTGGAGGCACTCCACTTACAACATTTTCCCACTCTGACTTGACTCCATTTATACTGTTTCTTTTGGTATAGCCATGCCCTAATCCAACTTGATACAACACCCCCAATACCATGAGCCTATTTTTTTTAATCAGTCTCATGTGGCACTGTATCAAAAGCTTTGCTAAAGTCAAGGTACACAACATAAGTTTAGAGTGAAGAGGAACAGCACAATGCGTAGGATGGACGTGCGCGCATTACTAGTCCCCCTTCACAAGAGAGGGGGATTAACACTTCATAAGAACATAAGAACATAAGAACAAAGGTAACTGCAGAAGGCCTATTGGCCCATACGAGGCAGCTCCTATTCTATAACCACCCAATCCCACTCATATACTTGTCCAACCCGTGCTTGAAACAATCGAGGGACCCCACCTCCACAATGTTACGCGGCAATTGGTTCCACAAATCAACAACCCTGTTACTGAACCAGTATTTACCCAAGTCTTTCCTAAATCTAAACTTATCCAATTTATACCCATTGTTTCGTGTTCTGTCCTGTGTTGATACTTTTAATACCCTATTAATATCCCCCGGTTATGTCCATTCATCCACTTGTAAACCTCTATCATGTCACCCCTAACTCTTCGCCTTTCCAGTGAATGCAACTTAAGCTTTGTTAATCTTTCTTCATATGAAAGATTTCTAATTTGGGGAATTAACTTAGTCATCCTACGCTGGACACGTTCAAGTGAATTTATATCCATTCTATAATATGGCGACCAAAACTGAACTGCATAATCTAAATGGGGCCTAACTAGAGCAAGATATAGCTTGAGAACCACACCAGGTGTCTTGTTACTAACGCTGCGATTAATAAATCCAAGTGTCCGATTTGCCTTATTACGAACATTTATGCATTGATCCTTTTGTTTTAAATTCTTACTAATCATAACTCCCAGATCCCTTTCGCAATCCGACTTCGCAATCACAACACCATCTAGCTCGTATCTTGTAACTCTATCATCATTACCTAACCTCAGAACTTTACATTTATCAGCATTAAACTGCATCTGCCAATCCTTTGACCATTTCAAAACCCTATCTAGATCAACTTGAAGTGATAGTGAGTCCTCCTCCGAATTAATTTCCCTACCGATTTTCGTATCATCGGCAAATTTGCAAATGTTGCTACTCAAACCTGAATCTAAATCATTTATATATATTATAAACAACAGAGGTCCCAGGACAGAGCCTTGAGGCACTCCACTTACAACATTTTCCCACTCTGACTTGATTCCATTTATACTAACTCTCTGTTTCCTTTGGTATAGCCATGCCCTAATCCAGCTTAATATAGCACCCCCAATACCATGAGACTCTATCTTTTTAATCAGTCTTTCATGTGGCACTGTATCAAAAGCTTTGCTAAAGTCAAGGTATACAACATCGCAATCCTTACCACTATCAACTGCCTCAACAATGCTAGAATAAAAAGATAACAAATTTGTTAAACATGAACGGCCATTTATAAAACCATGTTGCGACTCAATTATTAATTTATGTTTTTCAAGATGAAGACGAATTTTATTTGCTATTATAGATTCGAGTAACTTTCCCACAATAGACGTTAGGCTAATTGATCTTCCTCTTAGAAGACCTCCCCAAGACCTGGCATTACACCCTACACATCGTTGGACCAAACAGTTACATCCACCGTGGTTGGGTGATTGCTTTTAAACAATTCTAGCACGAGGCTAATTACTGTGACAATTAAGCATTCAAGTGCTCTAAGGTAATAATAGGTTGGGGGGTTGATAATGGTTTGAGTCAGGCATTACAAATTACAGCTTGTGTAAGATAGTTGTCTGAATATCATGCATTTTGTTGCATATTTCGCAGCAGGAAGCAGCTGGCTCTGAGTGTTGTAGGTGACTGTGACCACTTACCAGTCTCGTGAACATAAGAACATAATAAAGGTAACTGTAGAAGGTCTATTGGCCCATACGAGGCAGCGCCTATTTATAACCACCCAATCCCACTCAAACACATGTCCAACCCACGTTTGAAACAATCGAGGGACCCCAAATTACATTCTTGTCTTCCTAGAGGGTTAAACTGGAGCCGACATGGACGTCACGTTGAATTTAAATCTATAATGTAGTCATGATGTTATTGTAGGCCTAGTTTGTCTGCCAGTTGTAGGAAATTATTTACAACAGGTTTTGTATGGAACCAGGTTGTTGATGCCGAGTAATGTTAACTTCTTCAGTACCTGCCATTCCCCCCGCCGCCCAACCCCCTGCAGGGTTTAAACTCAACTCTCCCCAGGCAGGCGATAAGTCACAATAACGTGGCTGAAGAATGTTGACCAAAATTATCAAGTCAAGAGGGGCATTATCAAGTCGATTGTGTGACTTATTATCGACTTGAGAATGGTCCAGGACGGACCGAAACGTCGTCGTCGTCCCTTCACCTTCTAGTGTGTGGTCTGGTCAACAACAACAACTCTCCCCAATTCATCCTTAATATAACAAACCATTCTCGAGCATTCAACATACATGGACGAGTCCAATACAGTAGTTAAATTATTCAGTGTCAGAAGAGGTGGTGATGCTGAAAGTCAAGAGAAAATAAGTTGGGTTTAGCGAGTGACAGTATTTGATTTTGAAGGCTTTAACGATAGCTGTGAATACAGCTGTATTTTTACAAGACAACAGAGGACACAGCAAACCTCCACTCTTATGTAAATTAGGTCTTTCAATGATAAAGAAAATAACATGTTTAATGAAGGTAAGTACAGCTCCTGCAGTATGGAAAAAACGAAAATCACTAAACTCGATACAATTATATTATAGAACGAAGAAGCAAGATAAAATGAACAAATCCACAAGGGCCGTGACGGGGATTCGAACCTACGTCCGAGAGGTTCCTCGGACGTAAAGGATCCTCGTCATGGCCATTGATTGTAACCATGATATATATGTGCTTCCGCCTACAGTTTAGACCTATTGTCTTGTGTATAACCCTCTGTCCTGCGTGACAGTGAATACCAGCATTATCCTCACTTTAATAAGGCTTAATCGAAATCCTCAGATTAGGCAAAATTGTAATTGATTTTGTCAAGATGTTAATAATAATAACGTCACCGCCTTTGTGGATTTGTTCATTTCATGTGTCACGCTATTGTGATTTCTGTGTGTAAGCAAGAAAAAAGATCTGAGAATAATTATATCTAAGATCTTGCTTTTAAAGAACACAATAAATTAGTTGCCACAACTGCAAGAAAAATGACAGGTTGGATAACAAGAACCTTTCAAACAAGATATCCCAGACCAGTGACCATACTCTACAAGACGCTAGTGCTCTCTAGGGTGGAATATTGTTCCACAATAACAGCCGCATTCAAAGCTGGAGAAATTGCTGACCTGGTCCTTTACTGAGGAACAGGCCAGACCTCAAAGATCCTTTACCGTTAGAATCCACTCAATGTAACATCTAAATTATTGGGATCGAATTCAATTTTGAAATCTATATTCTCTAAAGCACAGGTGAGAGATTCATAATCTATACTAGGAAAATATTAGAGGGACTGGTTCCAAATCTGCAAGCATTAATAACATCACATGGAAGCAGGAGGAATGGTCGTATGTGCAAAATAGCCCCATTGAAAAGAGGTGCAACAGGTACTCTGAGAGAGAACTATCAACATCAGAGGCCCGAGACTGTTCAACACGCTTCCACTACACATAAGGGACATAACTGGCTGACCCCCTCAGTGTTCAAGAGAACTGGATAAGCACCTCCAAAGGATATCGAATCAACCAGGCTGTGACTTACGTCAGGCTGCGAGCTGCAGCGTCCAACAGCCTGGTTGACCAATCTCCCCCTCTCCTTCCTAGTCAAACAAGTATTTGTGTGTACGTCTGGTAACATACTACATGTGTAAAGGAGGAAATGTATATGTTTATCACTCAATGTTCGGTAGTGTGTGTTTGTGATGTGTATATATATGTATGAACACGTTGTAGTGATCGGGGTGAGAAGAGCTTGAGCTACCTCATCCCTTTGTGTGTATTTTACATCAATAAACTTGTTTAAATTCCCCTGCTTTCCACCTCTGTGTTCCCTACTTCCCTCGTTCTCTTCAAACATCTCCCTTCTCCTCTGTCTCGGCCTTCCTCTCTCCACACTGGTCAAGTCGGTCTCTCTGCAGGCTTCTGTCTATAAACGTCTGTCTTGTCACTCAAAATTAAGTCGCCATTGACTTTGAGAAAGTGGATGGCGGGGGGGGGGGGTAGGGACTTTTCAAGCGATGGGGGTGCTCGATTTAAATGTTATTCATCCTTTACAGCCAATTTATCATTTTTATTTTATTTCCCGTTATCAATGGATAAATGTTATAACACTAAACAAAAAAAATTGATTTCTACCCCTCGCCTCACCTCAGAAAAATTAAAATATATAATAGTTTCCCCGTTGGCTTTGAGAAAACCTTCTAAGTTGCGGGAGGGTCGTTAGTTTAATGTGTCGGTTGTGTACAATTTCTGCAGAAAAGTCACCTACGGCAATCTAGGGGATTTGGTTTCGGTGACGTAAGTCACGTCGTACCCAAGACGATTCGCCAACGGATTTTGAAACTAACTAATTTGACCCAGCTCAACCCAACCGAGCGAAATAATCTAACCTAAGCTAATACATCCTAGCATAGCAATATATACATGATTTTAACGCACAAAACGAGCATCGTCGATTCGTCTCCTGTCCGAAACACGTTCAAGTACGTTTAATGAGACGTTAAAATACATCTCAAAAGGAATGAAAATAATTGATTTTTTTTCAACAACAGTTCGTTAATGGTCGTCTGATAGGTTAACAGGGCAGGACATTCTCAGTTTCAAAGCGTTATGAAAAACCTTAATTGAAAGTTTCCTCTCCTAACCTCTCTTAGTAAGCCAGACGACTCAAACAGAAAACGGGACAGTACGTCACTTTCGTGAGCCGATTTCATTTCAAATTACTTCCACTTTTGGCCATAGCGCGCATACGAGCCAAAAGTGACGTTATTTTTAAGAGGACGGGTTGCTGGAACGGCCATACCCCTCACTGACGACCATATTAAAATGACTGTCTTTTGGAAGGGAAACTTAACCATTCAACTCATTTTATAGTTTTTCGTAGACTCGTAATATTAATTTAGCATTGGGACTTTAACTTTAATTCATTTAAATTAAATGTTAATTATTTCCGGTGTCTTCAGTTGCATATTATAATTAAATACTTCACTTATATTTAATGCAAGGACTGAGGACCGTCGGGGCAGTTTAAAGAACGGATGCAGTTATGACTGCAGTTATGACAGGGGCCTCGTATCCTGGTGGATAGCGCGCAGGACTCGTAATTCTGTGGCGCGGGTTCGATTCCCGCACGAGGCAGAAACAAATGGGCAAAGTTTCTTTCACCCTGAATGCCCCTGTTACCTACCAGTAAATAGGTACCTGGGAGTTAGTCAGCTGTCACGGGCTGCTTCCTGGGGGTGGAGGCCTGGTCGAGGACCGGGCCACGGGGACACTAAAGCCCCGAAATCATCTCAAGATAACTCAAGATAACTTGGCCAGTCATAATTGCATAGTAATTAGGCATGTTTTTCCTCGTTGTTTAGTTTCTGAACGCTAATTTAGCGCCACTTTACATGTTTGACACTTGAAAAAAAAAACTGATGCTCTGTATATTTCTAAAAGGAAGCTTTGATTGTATTATTTGTATTAGGCGCCGTAGCTCTTTTTTTTAAGGCCATGGGCAGCGATATTTGAGGTTTCCCTCCCCTGAAGTGCTACGCTCCCCTGAAGTGCTACGCTCCCCTGAAGTCCTACCCTCCCTTGAAGGCAGACCAACTTGTCCTACAAAGAACGTCGCTTTTTGATCGTATGCGTTACATAAGGGCCCAAAATTGTCGTACTAGAAAATGAAAGCGGCTGGCGAAAGTGACGTACTATCCCGTTTTCTGTTTTGGGTCCTCTGGTAGGTTAGAAAACGACACTTGACGTTGCAAAACCTCAGGAGGACAGGCTTGGGGGGAGAGACTCGGCCATTGAGTCCTAATACAAACCTGTAGGGAAAGGTAATGGAGTTTGAGGGAGAAGCTCCCGGGTCTCGTCTCAACATGACGCATGAGTGTGTGCCAAAACCACTTCAGGTAATCCCCAATTATCAAGGACGTAAAATGCCTGATAAATAACCCAAGAACTAATACACTCAGTTTTGTATAAGGAGTAATCCCATAAATCCCCCCCCCCCTCCCTATTGCTAGACGAGGCAATACAAAAGCAGGTTTAAGCCATCAAACAGATGGTAATGACAGCAACGCATAACTGCACAGTGGTGTACTGTAAACAGGTGGGGCCAATATGCAAGAAGGCAAGGCATGAGCAACACTTGCATTAATATATGCAGTGCCAAGCTTATCTTGCGGTTACCTTGTGATGGTTGCAAGGATCAACGTCCTCACCACGCTCGGCTGTGACCCGTCGGCTTCCTGGTTAGTCTTCCGGTCAGTGAAGACGCGGCTGCTCCCGACCTGACAACCACAGCCCGGTTGATCATGTAGCCTTTGGAGCTGTTTATCGAGTTCTCTTTTTGAACACTGAGGTGGGTCGGTCACTTATGTGTAAAGGAAGTGTTGAACAGTCTCGGGCCTCTGATGTTGATAGTTCTCTCTCAGAGTACCTGTTGCACCTCTGCTTTTCAACGGGGGTATTCTGCACATCCTGCCATGTCTTCTGGTCTCATGTGATGTTATTTCTGTGTGCAGGTTTGGGACCAGCCCCTCTACTATTTTCCACGTGTAAATTATTATGTATCTCTCCCGCCTGCGCTCAAGAGAATACAGATTTAGGCTCTTTAGTCGGTCCCAATAGTTTAGATGTTTTACTGAGTGGATTTTAGCAGTAAAGGATCTCTGCACGCTCTCCAGGTCAGCAATTTCTCCAGCTTTGAAAGGGGCTGTCATTGTGCAGCAGTACTCCACTCTAGAGAGCACTAGCGTCTTGAAAAGTATCATCGGTATAGCATCTCTAGTGTGAAAGGTTCTTGTTATCCAACCTGTCATTTTTCTTGCAGTTGTGACGGCTACTTTATTGTGTTCTTTAAAGGTAACGTCTTCCCACATGAGTACACCCAAATCCTTTACGTTGATTTTTCGTTCTATGTTATGATTTGACTGCGTTTTGCACGTGGTTTCTGCTTTTATATTTTCATTTTTTTTCCGTAGCGCATGAGCTGGAACTTATCTTCGTTAAACACCATATTATTTTCTGTAGCCCACTGAAAGACCTGATTTACATCTGAATGGAGGTTTGCCGTGTCCTCTATGTTGCCTACTCTCATAAAAATCCTAGTGTCATCTGCAAAGGATGATACAGTACTATAGATTGTGTCCTTGTCTATGTCCGATTTGAGGATGAGAAAAAGTACTGGAGCAAGCACAGTACCCTGGGGGACTGAGCTCTTCACGGTGAGTGATTGATGAAGATTAAGCCACCCAAAAGGTGGCACGGGCATGAGTACCCCGAAAGTGGTGGCCCTTTTGAGCCATTACCAGTAGCAATAGCTGATACTGGAGATCTGTGGAGGTGCGACTGCACCCTGCGTGACGGGACCGGATTTTATTTTGTTGATTACACACTGGGTTCCGTTAGTCAGGAATTGGGGAAAGGCAGGGAGAAGAGTGGGAAGGGGGGCGAGATCCGGGTGCTGCCCCCGCCCCCCAGTTTATTCATGCATCAAATTGGAAATAGAGCCAGAGGGACCAGAGGGACCAAAGAGCCAGAGCTCAACCCCCGCAAGCACAATTAGGCGAGTACATTTTGTACCTTTAACCACCACTAACACTCAGTCCTCAAATAAAATAGGATCACTAGACCGTCTAGAATTGCTCAGAAATGGACCATAGGTCCCGGTTTTTGTTTGGCCCCGCGTGAAAAATTAACCAACTTCCCGTTCATGGTCCTCATAATGTACACAGTTCTAGGAATTCGGTCCTGTCAACCGATTTGCCAAAATATGACAAATGTGCACGTAAAGCCTGGGCTCAGAATTTACAATACTAATTATCACTTACAAACCAGTGGAAAGCGCATGTGAAGAAGAATTTTGTCGTATTTTAGAAGACTATCCGTGGCGGGTTTCTGAAGAACCTATCCCCGCAGCTTGGCCCAAGGCTAGGAGGCTTTTATGGTGATTTGATCGCTATCCTAAAGCCATTGGGGGCAGCAGTCTGCGATCCAGGCTCGGCTGACCCACCACTTCTTACAGCAGCTCAGTCCTTTATTAAATTTGTAATAAACATCTACCTTACCTTGTGGTTACCTGGTGGGGGTTTCAGGGTTTAGCGTCCCCGCGACCCGGTCGTCGACCAGGCTGTTGGACGCGGCTGCTCGCAGCCTGACGTAGGAGTCACAGCCTGGTTGATCAAGTATCCTTTGGAGATGTTTATCAAGTTCTCTCTTAAACACCGAGGGGTCGGCCAGTTATCCCCCTTATGTGTAGTGGAAGCGTGTTATAAGCGAGAATAATTTTTTTTATATAAAGTTTCTTGTTCTGAAGAAGTGACTCTTCAAAGACTTATAGTGCAGGTATTACTAGCACACCAAAACAATGGAGAGGTTCAAGAAGATATTATAGTACACATTTAAGAAAATGGTGAGGAAGTTTAAGGTCAGCAAGCAAGGTGAATATGGTAAGGTAAGGTAAGGTAAGGTAAGATAAGGGAAGGGAAGGGAAGGGAAGGTAAGGTAACTATTGGGATCGACAGAAATGCCTAAATTTGTATTATCTTGAGCGCAGGCGGGAGAGATACATAATAATTTACACGTGGTAAATAATAGAGGGGCTGGTCCCAAACCTGCACACAGAAATAACACCACATGAGACCAGGAGGCATGGCAGGATGTGCTGAATACCCCCGTTGAAGAGCAGAGGTGCAACAGGTACTCAGAGAGAACTATCAACATCAGAGGCCCGAGACTGTTCAACACGCTTCCACTACACATTGGGGCATAACTGGCCGACCCCTCACAGTGTTCAAGAGAGAACTGGATAAGCACCTCCAAAGGATACCTGATCAACCAGGCTGTGACTCGTACGTCAGTCTGCGAGCTACCGCGTCCAACAACCTGGTCAACTACTGTCCAGCAACCAGGAGGCCTGGTCGAGGACCGGGCCGCGGGGACGCTAAGCCCCGAAATCATCGCAAGGTAAGGGAGCACAGCTTAACCTTTGAAATGATAGGATAGCAGCAGTGAGTGAAGGGTTACCATACACCAGTGTGTCGACTGCTGGCTTACCTATATTGGTACTGTGATTAACTACCATCAGGGTCATTAAAACTTACATAGTCACAACCCAGTTGATCCAAACCTCATTTCCAGGCGTCTACTCCTGTTCTACAATATAAATATTCTACATCTGTGTAGGGAAAATATTATAAAGTGCCCCTGTAAAATCATTTCAATAAGCCTCTGTGGCTGAGCATACAATAACCTTCAACACTAGAGGTCATTATGGTGTAATTTTTTAAACAGGCTGCCACACTCCCACCTTCCAATTTACTAATCCTCACGAGAAGCGTCTTGTCTATATACAACATGAAGACCTTATAGATGCGGTAATGGTGTACACAGCGCAAGCGCACACTGACTGGACAAAGAGTACAAAGCCTTAATCAATACCGTTGCATTCGCTACGTCAGCAACAGCTAGGCAGCACTTCCAGGCGACTCCCTCCCTCCCACCTCAATACCCTTTGACGAAGGCAAGCGAGCTACCCAGCCAGCCAGCCAGGCAGCCAGGCGGCAAGAAAGACCTCCTGAGCGACTAGCGCGCGACTTGCCCCTGAGTGTGCGGGTCCTTCAGGCGAGACCCGCCTAGCGTGACGGCCGGCAGTAAACATTGAGTATTGCCCACTCCGGCCCACCCGTTATCACATGTCACCGCCCTCCCTGGAGAATAGTCATAGTTCATATCCACCTTTATTATTACTGCAGGTTATTTATCATCAATGCTGCTAACAATTATACTTCTTTACTACTTCTATAGCTGTTAACACAGCGTACCCGGCTTCCCCCCCCCTGCCCTCCCCGGAGACTGGTATAGACACGAAAATCTATCATAATACACAACCCATTCTCCTGCTTAGATAGTAGTTGCTGTAACTATGTGCACCACAGTACAAAGATTGACGTGCTAAGCAATTAGAACTTTGTACTATTCACTTTATAGACTGACAAGAATGAAGCTAAAAAAAAACTTAAATATTCCTAGGCCTAGTATAGCACACACATGTACTATATTAGTCCTCATATCTTATTAAGCCTAGGTTAGGTTAGTTTGTCTTTGCAACATAAGTAGAAAATACTTTTCCAGTTTGTCCAACTCAATAGTGCTGACTTCTACTTTCTAATGTCGTTGTACATCGATATATGTACTATGGTCCTCATCGTTATCTTGAGAGGTTATCTTGAGATGATTTCGGGCCTTTATGTCCCCGCGGCCCGGTCCTCGACCCCCAGGAAGCAGCCCGTGACAGCTGACTAACTCCCAGGTACCTATTTTACTGTTAGGTAACAGAGACGTAGGGTGAAAGAAACTCTGCCTATTGTTTCTCGCCGGCGCCCGGGATCGAACCAGGAACTACAGGATCACGAGTCCAGCGTGGTGTCCGCTCGGTCGACCGGCTCCATCGTTACTGTAAGCACTGCCAGAGGAGGAGGATGGGCTGTAATAGGAGACTCGAGCTAATATAATTAATCAACATTTTCATCAGCAGCTAAAATTCTTCAGCTCCTCACCCTCCTTTATGGGCGCCTGACAGCTGAGTGGACAGCGCTTCGGATTCGTAGTCCTGAGGTTCCGGGTTCGATCCCCCGGTGGAGGCGGAGACAAATGGGCAAAAAGTTTCTTTCACCCTGATGCTCCTGTTACCTAGCAGTAAATAGGTACCCGAGAGTTAGACAGCTGCTACGGGCTGCTTCCTGGGTGTGTGTAACAAAAAGGAGGCCTGGTCGAGGACCGGGCCGACGGGACGCTAACCCCGAAATCCTCAAGATACCCCCCCCTCCCCTACCCCCCCCCCCCCCCGGACACCAAAAGCTTACAGTAGGGCTCCATCACCCTACACTTCGAGGGGGGGGGGGAGCAAGACGCGGTGAAAAAAGGGGAATTGGGGGGGATAAGCACCTCCAAAGGATACCTGATCAACCAGGCTGTGACTTATACGTCAGGCTGCGAGCAGCCGCGTCCAACAGCCTGGTTGATCAGTCCGGCAACCAGGAGGCCTGATCGACGACCGGGCCGCGGGGACGCTAAGCCCCGAAAGCACCTCAAGGTAAGGTAAGGAGGGATGGATGGATAGGTGGTACCTGCCTATCACTATCCACGGAGAAGCTGGAGTCTCCATGCCCCGCCTACTAGCCCTGTGGTACCTGCTGTGTAAACACTCAACTATTCTGACGCCAGAACTGTGTGGGGAATCTGTCCTTTAAATCATGGAGGGAGGCGGCGTCCACAACTACTGCCATAAGTACACTCCGCCCGTTGACCGCATCTCCAGGGTAACGGTACTCCTGTTTCCTTGACTCATGTCCGAGGAAACAAGTACCGTTTCACAATAAATACCAAGTACCAAGGAACACAAAATACAGTACCAAGGAAACTCATGTCTGCACATGGGTATTTCCATACATTTCTTCAATTCATTTGATTTTCCAGCTTCCACCTGCGTTCTCTTCGTATACTTTCAAGTTGAAAAGTCAGTCTTCGTCCACCTATAGTCACCCTAAATATTTTGCATATCGTGATCATATCTGTTTTTACTATCCTCAAAGGTTGTGAGATCTTGTCCCACTAGTCAAGCATCAAGGCCAACCCTATTAGCTTTGGCATTAGTCTAGCTGTAAACTATTAAACTTTTTCAATGTTGATTATACCGTTCAAATAGTGCGGATATTACGCCAGTGTTGCATATTGCGAGAGAGAAGAGGTGGAGGGGGGGGGAAGGGGAGAGGGGTGGTGAAGGGGGGGGAAGGTATAGCGGTGAAGGGGGTTGAGAGGTGCTACTACAATAGCATTTAAATTATTATTGCTACTTTTAGATTCAGCTACTGGAACAAAGTTTCCAAGTAGCACGGGGCTATGGTGAGCCCCGTAAGTGGAGGCTCTTTGAAGCCATTACCAGTAACAATATCTGCTACTGGAGATGTGGGGACGGGGTCCGTTGACGCGTCAATGCAATCCTAGACCACAAGGCTGCTCACAGACCGGTGAATTGATGGGGGTGAACACGTCGCTGACAGCTGCGTACCACAGGAGTCAGCCTGGCTCTCGGTGGACTGGCCGGTCAAGATGTCCGGGTGTTACGAGAGGCTTGGTTTTCTAATACCAGTTTCCCCTTGCTGGTAATCTGGTCGACTTTCCTCCTTCAAGGGGGTCGAGCCGTTCTTGGAGGTGTGTTAGTCACAGAGGTGGTCGAGGCGTTCTTGAGGGCGCGACCATGGGAAGATCCGTCCTGCTTCCCTGCACTTGTATTCCCAGTAGTCGTTATGGGTTATGCTGTCTGTCCTCCTTGGACAGTACGCGGCCACGTCGGAAATACCTGGAGCCGGCAGTTACAACCCCGCTCCTGTGCCAGGCAAGTCCACTACGGGCTCACCATAGCCCGTGCTACTTTAGACCTTTTGTTCTAAGTAGCTGAATCTAAAACAACAACCTGGGAGCCTATCAGTCTGGTTGGTGCCAACAACGCCGTCATATATGCCAAAGTTTCGTGAATCTCTGGCATCAGAAACAAAACAATCGCGTTGAATGAAGGCTTCAACTACGCGGGAACTCCAGGAGGTAGGCGAGGCATGTGTGAAGGGGAATGTCTCCTTCCTTCTCAGGCAGACAGCGCACGCCCAGGGGCCAGATTCACGAAGCAGTTACGCAAGTACTTACGAACGTGTACATCTTTCCTCAATCTTAGACTCCTTTGGTTATATTTATTAAACAGTTTACAAACAGGAAAACGTCTCAATCAACTGTTGTTATTGTTATAAACAGCCTCCTGGTGCTCCGGAGCGCATTAACTGTTTAATAATTGCAAACAAAGCCGCCAAAGATTGAAAAAAAGATGTACAGGTTCGTAAGTGCTTGGGTAACTGCTTCGTGAATCCCAGGGCGGCTCATCCACCCCCCCCTCCACACACTCAACAAAGAGCGCACACAACGCCATTTGTGTAATTAAGAGATTAACAAAGCAGTCTCCGTGGTGTAGTGGTAAGACACTCGCCTGGCGTTCCGCGAGCGCTATGTCATGGGTTCGTATCCTGGCCGGGGAGGATTTACTGGGCGCAATTCCTTAACTGTAGCCTCTGTTTAACGCAACAGTAAAATGTGTACTTGGATGAAAAAACGATTCTTCGCGGCAGGGGATCGTATTCCAGGGACCCTTAGGATTAAGGACTTGCCCGAAACGCTACGCGTACTAGTGGCTGTACAAGAATGTAACAACTCTTGTATATATCTCCAAAAAAAAAAAAAAAAAAAAAAAAAAAAAAAAAAAAAAAAGTACTAATGTAATGCAAAATATAATTCACAGAGCACTTTCGGTATTGGATTCTTGCTTAGAGGAGAAGGAACTTTCACTCCAGATATGGGCAAAAAACTGAACAAGTTATTAACCAACAGTATAGTAAGATGATTCCCATCTTATTACATTATATCCCCATTTTGGCCCTGTTGTTGTTGTTTAAGATGCGCCACCCGGAACAAGAAGTTCCAAGTAGCACGGGCTATGGTGAGCCCGCAACTTGTGCTATATTGCCCCTGTCACAGGGACAGGCTTAGTGTGGCCGACTGAATCATCCATCATGTTGTCCCTTTAATGGTAAGGGACTGCGGTGTCTAAGAGGTTGAAGCATTTAGCCAAAGGATTAGTTTCAGAAGCCGTGTAACAAATCACTTAATATACTAAGAAATGGATTAGTGGGAACAAGGAAGCCACAAGCCTGGTCCAAGACCAGCGACAGTTACCTCCAGGATCACTTCACTACAAGAACATAAGAATGAAGGTAACTGCAGAAGGCCTATTGGCCCATACAAGGCAACTCCTATTTATATCCACCTAATCTCAATTCATATACATGTCTAACCTACGCTTGAAACAATCAAGGGGATCCTACTTCTATTACGTTACGCGGTAATTGGTTCCACCAATCAACAACCCTGTTGCCGAAGCAATATTTACCCAGGTCTTTCCTAAATGTAAACTTATCTGATTTATACACATTGTTTCATGTTCAGTCTTGTGTTGATACTTTTAATACCCTATTAATATCCCCTCCCCCGTGTTATGTCCATTCATCCACTTGTACACCTCTACCCCTAATTCTTCACCTTTCTATACGCTCAGTCCTTTTATCTTGAGGTTATCTTGAAATAATTTCAGGGCTTTAGTGTCCCCGCGGCCCGGCCCTCGACCCGGCCTCCACCCCCAGAAAACAGCTGTGACAGGGGCATCAGGGTGAAAGAAACTCTGCCCACTGTTTCTCGCCGGCGCCCGAGATCGAACCCGGGACCACAGGATCACGCGTCCAGTGTTGTGTCCGCTCAGCCACCGGCTGCTAACTGTGAAAAGTGGGCGACAGGTGTGACATACCAGGAAGGCGGGTCGGAAGTACCACACACACACACACACACACACACACACACACACACACACACACACACACACACACACACACACACACACACACACACACACACACACACAGTGACCTAGTAGGCATCACAGTGGTCCAACCGGTGCTCGCTGCCTGCATACAAACCACAAAACTGTCGGCTTGCCACACTACTTAAACCACCCAAGGTTGTTATTCTGCACTGAGCTGACCTCCACGTGGTACACTTCCTCCAGCAGGGGCGGGGGCAGGGAACCTCCGTTATAAAACAAGGGTCGAGTAATTAATATGTAAATACCGTTTGTGTAGAAGATAACGGCTTGCGCGCGCTCCCACTGGTAGGTTAGCAGGGCTGCCTCAGCCCCAACACCCTCCCTACCTTGAGGTTACCTGCAGGTGATTTCGGGGCTCAGCGACCCCGCGGCCCGGTCGTCGACCAGGTCTCCTCTACCACCAGCTCCAGACGACACACGCTAATATATATTCTTTACCACAGAGCAGCACGAGGTGAGGATCTTCAGGGCCGACACGTCGCAAACATATCTCCCCTTTCCAAAAAAATACATGTCCTTATCAAAATGATAATTTGCAGGGGAAAATGATGGAGGTAATGCGTTTTCAGATTAGGGATGACATTACTGGGAGATGGGAAGGCGAGAGGGGCAACCCTAAGGGGGTGTGGGAAGAGGTGTGGGGGGGGGGGGAATAAGGGTGGAAAGAGCAGTGGGGGCATGAGGGAGGAAAGTAGTGGGGGGGAGGAAAGTAGTAGGGGGTAGGAAATAGTAGTGGGGAGAAGATTAAGGAGGAAAGAGTAATGAAAGGGGGAGAATTAGGGAGGAAAGTAGTGAGAGGGGGAGCCAGACAAGTGGGAGGCTGAGAGAGAGAAGATAGGGGGGGGGGGAAGGGGCAGTAGCGAGGAAGGGGGTGAGACTAACTGTTCCCGCCGCCCGAGGGCAGGTGGACTGCCCTCTCCGGCAGGGGCCGTCATTGCACCCAGGCCAGTGGAGAGTGGTAATACACCCGACACATTACCCCTCCCACCTTCACACACACCTACCTCCCTCCTACCACCACCTCCCCCCTACCACCACCTCCCCCCTACCACCACCCTCCCCCCTACCACCAGCCTCCCTCCTACCACCAGCCTCCCTCCCTCCTACCACCAGCCTCCCTCCCTCCTACCACCAGCCTCCCCCCTACCACCACCCTCCCTCCAACCACCAGCCTCCCCCCTACCACCACCCTCCCTCCAACCACCAGCCTCCCTCCCCACTACCACCAGCCTCCCTCCCCACTACCACCAGCCTCCCCCCTACCACCAGCCTCCCCCCTACCACCAGCCTCCCCCCTACCACCAGCCTCCCCCCTACCACCACCTCCCCCCTACCACCAGCCTCCCTCCTACCACCACCTCCCCCATATATTTCATATTTAATTCTGATCTGGATCCTACCACACCATGATACCTGGTTGATGGGGTTCTGGGAGTTGTTCTACTCCAAGCCCGGCCCGAGGCCAGACTGGACTTGTGAGTTTGGTCCACCAGGCTGTTGCTTGGAGCGGCCCGCCATTTTTAAAGAATTTGTTTCTTGTTTAATGATGTGTGATTATACACCATTGGCGTTTGTTAATCACATTAACTAGCCGACGCAATTATAAAAAAATAAATCAGCAACCAGAACCTATTAGTAAACTCAGAACAAAATAATACCAATCCTAAGAATTTAACCAGACACCAAACACGTCCAGACACAGTTTCAAATGTAGATATGAAGAAGCTTGAGAAGCTCGGGAACCTGTACACCTGTAGATTGACGGTTGAGAGACGGGACCAAAGAGCCAAAGCTCAACCCCCGCAAGCACAACTAGGTGAGTACATACTAATCTATAACGAGTTACACGGGGAATTGCCCAGCTTTTAATTTCATTTCAGCTGCTGGAAGAAGGCAAATGTGTTACTAATCTACAAGAAAGTAGATAGAGAAGATGCACTTAACTACAGACCAGTGTCGCTCACAAGCATCCCTTGCCAAGTACTCGAGAGAACTATAAGGCCAGGACTAGTTGCACACCCAGTAGTAGTAGTTAGTAGTTTTAGATTCAGCTACTCAGAACAAAAGTTCCAAGTAGCACGGGCTATGGTGAGCCCTTAGTGGACTTACCTGGCACAGAATCGGGGCAAGTAGCACGGGCTATGGTGAGCCCGTAGTGGACTTACCTGGCACAGAATCGGGGCAAGTAGCACGGGCTATGGTGAGCCCGTAGTGGACTTACCTGGCACAGGAGCGGGGCAAGTAGCACGGGCTATGGTGAGCCCGTAGTGGACTTACCTGGCACAGGAGCGGGGCAAGTAGCACGGGCTATGGTGAGCCCGTAGTGGACTTACCTGGCACAGGAGAGGGGCAAGTAGCACGGGCTATGGTGAGCCCGTAGTGGACTTACCTGGCACAGGAGCGGGGCAAGTAGCACGGGCTATGGTGAGCCCGTAGTGGACTTACCTGGCACATGAGCGGGGCTGTGGCACACCCAGAAAGAATTGGGGTTGTAAATAAACAACAACACGGCTTTAGAGAAAGGAAATCATGTCGGACGATCCTCCTGGAGTTTTATGATAAGGTAACAAAAAGGTAAGATAGAGAAGGCTAGGCAGATTGCATATTTCTGGACTGCCAAAAAGCCTTTGATACAGTACTGTACTACACAGAGGGTTACTATACGAACTTGAGAGGTAGACGGGCGTAGACGGAGACGCACTATCATGGGTAAGGAATTACCTGACGGAGTGACAGTAAGGGGCGAGGAGTCTAACAAGTGGAGTAACGTGGCGGAGTGCCTCAAGGATCGGTGCTGGGACCCATATTATTCCTCATTTATGTAAATGACTTGACTGCAGGAGTTGAGTTTTTTATCTCAATATTTGCAGATGATGCAAAACTAATGAGGAGGGTTGAGACAGATGAGGTTTGTAAGATTCTCCAGGATGACTTGAACAGGTGGCAGAGATGGTCCGAGAAATGGCTGCTAGAGTTCAACACTAGCAAGTGCGAGGTGATGGAAATGGGGACAGAAGACCGAAAAGACAATATATGATGAAGGGAAACTACCTTCCTATAATGTCTAGAGAAAAAAACCTGGGAGTGGACAACACCAAATATAACCCCAGAGGCTCATATAAATAGAATACCATCAGCCGCATACTCTACTCTGGCAAAAGTCAGAACATCCTTCAGAAACTTGAATAAGGAGCTTTTTAGATCACTGTATACCGCATATGTGAGGCCAGTCTTAGAGTATGCAGCCCCATCGTGGAACCCCCATCTTAAAAACACATAAGGAAGTTGGAAAAGATGCAGAGGTTTACAACAAGACTCGTCCCAGAGCTGCGAGAGATGAGGTACGAAGACAGACTTGAGGAACTAAACCTGACCACGTTAGAGCGGAGGGAGAGGGAGAAGTGATAGACATGAAATACTTAGATGGATTGCCAAGGTGGAAACAGAGGAAATGTTTACAATGAATACCAACACAACAAAGGGGCACGGATGGAAGCTGGAGACTTGGATGTGTCATATGTTAGGAAGTTTTCTTTTAGCGTGCGGGTAGTGAGTAAATGGAATGCCCTACGGGAGCAGGTTATATAGACTAACCCCATTACACACACAAATCACAATAGCGTGATTAAGGCAGCGTCTGGGATGCTCTTGGACGTAGGTTCGAGCCCTCGTGGATTTATTAACCCCCATTCATAACTTTAAAAGCAGGTATGAAAGAAATAACCATCGAGTCATTGCATTAGACAACCAACGGCAAGAAAAGCGGGTGTCTAAGAGCTAGAGCTCGACCCTGTATGCACAAATAGGCGAGTACACGTCAAGGGAAGGCGCGCGCGAGCGCTCTTAAGGGTCCGTGCAACAGAATTTTCTAACTTCATTACTGAACTTTTACTGTTGTTTATTCATGTTGGTTCTTGGTAGTGCAACTGTCAAGGCTGCTGACTACTAATATAACGGCCAGAGTTCGATCCCCGCCGCTGGCAGCATACATATTGCTCCGGGGTATGTAGGTAATGGGTGCTAACGGAAGTGTCATTACCACCAGTCAATGCCACAATGAAAATATCTAATGAACTAATTCTTAACACACTTGCCCAAGCCCCGTAAGACGCTGAAATAACATTTTATAACTGTAATGTTAATTTAACATTTGGGCATTGTAAGTTATCAATGATGCCGTTAAGACAACGCCATTCAATAGTGGCAACTACTATATTCTGTGGCAACTTTCAGGCAACTACTATATTCTGTGGCAACTTTCAGGCAACTACTATATTCTGTGGCAACGCCCACCAATAACACTACAGCTGCCACCATTATCAAGTCTACGTTCAATCTATTACATCGCCTAGTTCTCTCAAGACTAATAAGGCGGCTGTTGAAGAAAATGGCAAGATCAGTTATGTTATGCTGTGAAGCACCGGTTGTCCAGCCCCACTAATTATCAGATTCCAGGCCTGTTGACACGTGCAACCGTGTCCTGATATGCAAATCAGCAATTGCTTGCATTATCTAAAATTGACAGGAGACATGCATTGCAGCCAAGGAATAAGAGACTGTTTCCGTACGCAAGAAGAGAGACCACCTGTCATGCAGGCTTGACAACTCTGCCTGACAAAGCCACATCACCCTATTTTTATAACCTGACTCACTCTGTACACACTCACTCTGTACATTAGTCTCTCACTCTCGCTACACCACACCTCCCCAGGCCATAATGGAGGCAAGATCATCATCAGAACAAAAATAAGGCACCAGGAAACTAGACTAAATATATTAAATGTTCGTACAACAAATTACTCTGACTACAAGCACCAGCTGAGGAATGCGATTGATATAGTATGCGAGTCACGAAGATGACTATGGGAAGCTGTAATGGTGAAATGCACTAGATTAGAGGAACGCACGCCTAGTGACATTACTGAAAATGAGAAGAGCTCACTATCCTCTATTTTTAGACGGCTTTCTGCCAGTTATGGCCCCCCACTGTCAACCACCTATACACTTGCTTATTCCCCGACTGTGTAAATATAAATTAATCTTGGTCTGTATATATAAAATAAGGGTAAATGTGTCAAGTTTTCATCGACCGCCCCCAAATTTCTCACCGTCAGGCAACACCGAGAAATTTACCATTTTTTGGATGATGCGTGGAGGTGCACCTGGCGCCCTGGCTGGGCACGCCGCCCGCCAGGGGTTACTACTAGACACGCCCGCCAAGGCATTCTGGCACTGCTCTTACTACTGCCACCGACCTCTCCTCCCGCCAATATATTGATCGACTGCCGGAAAGTCACGTACGATTACATTAAGACAAAATTTGGAACAAATTCACGTAGCTGCTTCCCTGGAAACACAAACCGAAACTGTCTTTTCCGCTTGTTACAACTTGTAATAAAGTTGTTACATCTTGGCTTAACGTGTTTATGATGTATTAGAACGTTCTTACAACCTGCTATATTGGTTGTTAAAACTGGTCAGGTGTTAAAACTTGTTTGAACGTTGTACCAACGTCGTAGTTTCGGTGTGTGTGTGACTGCATATCCTAGTTTCTTGGGTCGACCTCTAGAATGTCCCGACACGGGCGCAAGGGTGAGAAATGGCGGCGGCGTATAATTCCTGGACCATCATTAACCGTGACTGGAGGAGCCAAGAGCGTGACGTGGGTTGTTGTAACAATAACCGGACACGGTTATAAATTTGTGATCATACCATGAAGTTTGATATTGCATGCTTGCAGGCATTCACTGGTGTAATGTGCAACCCGTCCTCATAATACCACGTCGCCTTTTGACATACTTTACCCAATAAAGCTTACCCGATACAGCTTCGGCCTCCCGCACGCGAGGTCCCCGGTTCGAGACCCTTATAGCCCAGGTGAATGGAATACTTTACCCAAGGCCAAAAAACTGCCGTACTAGAAAATGACAGTGGCTCCTGAAATTGACAATGTCCCATTTTCTGTTCGTGGGGTCTTGAGGTAGGTTGGGATAAGACACTAAGTACGACAGATTCTTGGCGGTGGGAACGGGTAGTGATGTGTGGATGTTAAACACGCCACCCTTCACCCAGGATGCCCTCTGGGGTATGCCACCCCAGGATGCCCTCTGGGGTATGCCACCCCAGGATGCCCTCTGGGGTATGCCACCCCAGAATGCCCTCTGGGGTATGCCACCCCAGAATGCCCTCTGGGGTATGCCACCCCAGAATGCCCTCTGGGGTATGCCACCCCAGAATGCCCTCTGGGGTATGCCACCCCAGAATGCCCTCTGGGGTATGCCACCCCAGGATGCCCTCTGGGGTATGCCACCCCAGGATGCCCTCTGGGGTATGCCACCCCAGGATGCCCTCTGGGGTATGCCACCCCAGGATGCCCTCTGGGGTATGCCACCCCAGGATGCCCTCTGGGGTATGCCACCCCAGGATGCCCTCTGGGGTATGCCACCCCAGGATGCCCTCTGGGCAGCTGACTTGGGTCACTCAGCCGCGGGAGTCTCGCAGCCGAGTGGAAAGCGCTAGGGGGTCGTAGTCCTAAGGGCCCGGGTTAGATTCCCGGCCGAGGCGGAAACAATCGGGTCAAGTTTCTTTGACTCTGATGCCCCCTGTTCATCTAGCAGTAAATAGGTACCTGGGAGTTAGACAGCTAAGGGCGGCTTCCTGGGGATGTGCGCGCACGTGTCTTAGAGGGAAATAAATAAATAAATAAATAAATAAATATATATATATATTATATATATGCGAGTTTTCAGTCGCATATAGTCCTGGGGACCATTCAGGCTTGTTCGCATTATATATATTATATAGTATCCTGTATTATACTTAACAAAGTCCTCGAGGAAGAGGCGGTGGCTAGGGATACATGGACAGGAAGAGGGATAGGTGAGGGACTACCTCACAAACAAACAAGTCAGAAAATTAATATTCGTAAAATGGAAAATACCCTTAATAAGGAACTATTCTCTGACCTCCGCTGTTCACTATCAATGTTAATAACTCATCAGAATGACCTTAAGTGTCAATGTTCACAGGCATTACAGAGATCATAAAAGCACTACAACTCAAAAGAAAAGTAATCAATTTAGGTAATTATATTTGCAATTTGGATAATTATATTAAGTAAGGACATGATGCTGGGGGAAGGGAAGGGAACACTCAGGAGAAATCACCAAGCCTTTACTACTATACTCTATAGCACTCGGAAGGGGTCAGGATAAAGATTTGTGGGAACATAATTAGCAGACTCCTCAGTGTTCAAGAGAATTGGATAAACATCTCCGAAGGTTACCCGATCAACCAGGCTGTGACTCATACGCCAGACTGCGAGCAGTTGATTTCAACAGCCTGGTTAACCAACCAGTCCAGCAACCAGGAGGCCTGGTTGCTGGACCGGGCCGTGGGGACGCTAAGTCCCGAAATCATCGCAAGGTAAAAATGGGATGGAACGGAAGGGGGGGGGGGGGGAGGAGGAATGGTGCCCAGCTACTTAGTCGGGGATTGAACGCCGACCTGCATGAAGCGAGACCGTTGCTCTACCGTCCACCACAAGTGGTTGGGTGAGCACGGAGGCCTAAACAGACCCCTTGGCAGCATACAGTTCGCCAGTATGACTATATTAGCATACCTGACAAACAGCTTAAAAAAGATAGATTGAGAGAGATTAACTACCAAGTGACATGATCACAGTACACCGTACTGAGGGGGGGAGGGAAGGTGGCTATTCTCAGCTTTTCAGATCATAAATAGGGAATAAAATATATGGAAGTTGGTCAGTGTTTAGATATGCAAGAAAAGTACTTGTATACATTGCAGGTGGTAAGTGGAATATAGTGGAAGAAGTTGTAGCTTCCACCACCATCCACAGGGCAAGTACAGGCTTCATAAAAGTATTACTAGAATGTACAGAAATATAAACAATTTACCAATAACATGGAGACAAGCACAAGATCCAGAACTCACCCTCCAGTACACATGTTCATCCACGCAAACAGAAGCAAGCATAATGCTAATAATAATGATGCTGAACAAAATGTTGGATAACTGCAAGTAAATAATATCAAAAGAAGGCGCCAAGCAGGAGAGACTATGTAGCCAGCCAGTCTTCATAAGGTATCCTAACGTAAAGAAAACTGTCAATTTAAAGTGTCTTCTCCTAACCTACCAGAGGAGCCAAAACAGAAAACGGGACAGTACGTCACTTTCACCAGCCGCTTCCATTTCCTCCTAGTACGAACATTTTTGGCCTTGTGTAACGCATACGACCGAAATATGACGTTCTTAGTAAGAAGATATGTTGAGGAAAGGACACTTTAAATTGAGCGTTTTTTTGACGTTGGGAAAATTAGGGAAGACGGGCTGATGTAGCACCATATGGATAACTGCAAGACGACTTCAAAATACAAAAGTAACCCATTAATTGGCTGTCAGAGTTCAATTACGACAAGGAAATGAAGAGATGCCGTTGTGAAGCTTGGTAACACGGGTGAGATAGGCTAGAGCCCCTACTGGTCCACTAGTAAACAGGGGGGTAGATATAGCCTAAGCTACTCTATCCCTTTGAGATGTATTTATTGCTTATCTCAATAAACATACTTGAACTTGAACTAGTAAACATTTATCATGGGTAGGCCTAGACACGAATACACCCAGAGGTACACAAGACTATAATTATGGCAGCAATAATAGCCTAGCATATGCAAGGTTAGAACTTAAAACCCGTCTTCAGTAGCCTAAGTTACACAACACCATACAGGCCCAGCGCAGTCCTCACCATCAAATAAAATTTAGCTTCAGAAAGTATAACAGTTTACCGACAGACTAATTAGAGCTTGAAAGCATTAATTATGAGGATAGACAAAGACCAGACTTACGCCGCTGGGGAAAGACCATGATTTACCAAGTATTCGTGAGACAAGGATTACAGATTGCTTCACATGGGATGGACCAGAACAAGTGAAATTACAGATCACTTTAAATAAATAAATAAATAAATAAATGTTTATTTAGGTAAGGTACATACATAAAGAGATTTTACAATGTTTGTTGGGTTAATAGATAAAGCTAGTACATACAATGCCTAAAGCCACTATTACGCAAAGCGTTTCGGGCAGGAAAAACATTAATGACTAAAGCTTAAAACTAATGGGTAAAAAGAATAAAATGTGTTGAGAAATAAAAATAGAGGTAAAAGAGGGGGGAACATGGTTGAAAAAGCAGCACAAATACAATTACAAATTATTACAGAAAATTACATTCAAACAGCGTTGTTTTGAAAAATAAACAAAAAACATACATGGGTTGACAACAGAGGGGTAAGGTAGGTTACAGGGAATTTATTAGGTAGTGCTTCGTTTTTATCTTAAACTGGTTGAGAGAGGTACTGTCTTTAACATGGTTGGGAAGATCATTCCACATTCTGGGTCCCTTGATTTGAAGAGCATTTCTAGTATGATTAAGTCGTATTCTAGGAATATCAAAACTGTATTTATTTCTGGTGTGGTGCTCATGGGTTCTGTTACGTGGGATGGACCAGAATAAATGATTTAAATTACAGATAGCTTCACATGGGATGGACCAGAACAAGTCACATGGCAATGACGAACACCGAAAACAAAAGAGAGACTAATACAGTCGGTTTTGAGAGTAAGTCTTATCTGACAGTCCAGGATTTCCTGGTGACACACTGACCAGCGAGGCTACTGGTGTCCACACAGACGTTGACGGAACTCTTAGGGAACCTAAGTACCTTGCCATTATTTTCGTTTCCATTCAGTAACTCACTTCGGCAACCATTGTTCCTTTCACAATTTGTTCAAATGTAGGTTACTATATGAGCGCGTGCGAGATACTGCGCTCGTACGACTTTGTTAGGCATCTACACAATCATATCTAGTGGCCTTGACGTGGGGGGGGGGGAGAAATCGGTGGGAATGGCAGGAAGCTCACAGCTGTGAAGGATCAGTCCAGGTTCGTCACCAAACATTTACACTATTTTCAAGTTGAGCACTTTTGAGTAAGTATTGTGTATGTCGCCTGTGAATGAGAGCGCGACCGTGTATGGATGGACGGCTTACAAGCGGGTCTCTGTATGACTAACCATCCTGTGTGATAGGGATTTTTTAGCATTACGTAGCTAGCTTTTTGACACACTGTACTACTCCATATAGTCTAGGGTAGCTGCACAAATGCAGGTGTACCTAATGTATTAATAAAAAAAAATTACAAGCGGGCTAGTGTATGGATGACAGTGGACCGGAGTTTAGCCTCACATTCAAAAATTTGTGTAAAGTACAACAAAAGTCCACGTTTTTTACATACATTTAAAGTTGTGTTGAGTTAATCTTCACCAATACCACTAATGTAAAGCACGAAAGACGTTCTAATATGCCTACGGCTCGGCCAGCCAGAGGCTTAGGGCCCGCGCAGGAATATCCCTACAAAAAAAAAAAACTTCCTTGCGGTTAGTTCCGGGGCTCGGGGTCCCCGCGGTCCGGTCTCTGACCTAGCCTGGTTTTCATCTACTATACGAAACCTTGTACCTCTGTTTGCCCGTAAAATTGATTATTTATATAGTTGTCATTGCAATGGTAACAAGGTAAGGTGAAAGGTAAGATCAGGATGAAAGGCAAGATCAGGATGAAAGGCAAGATCAGGATGAAAGGCAAGATCAGGATGAAAGGTAAGATTAGGATGAAAGGTAAGAATAAGATGAAAGGTAAGAATAGGATGAAAGGTAAGATCAGGATGAAAGGTAAGATCAGGATGAAAGGTAAGATCAGGATGAAAGGTAAAAATAGGATGAAAGGTAAGAATAGGATGAAAGGTAAGATCAGGATGAAAGGCAAGATCAGGATGAAAGGCAAGATTAGGATGAAAGGTAAGAATAGGATGAAAGGTAAGATCAGGATGAAAGGTAAGATCAGGATGAAAGGTAAAAATAGGATGAAAGGTAAGAATAGGATGAAAGGTAAGATCAGGATGAAAGGCAAGATCAGGATGAAAGGTAAGAATAGGATGAAAGGTAAGAATAGGATGAAAGGTAAGAATAGGATGAAAGGTAAGATCAGGATGAAAGGTAAGAATAGGATGAAAGGTAAGATCAGGATGAAAGGTAAAAATAGGATGAAAGGTAAGATCAGGATGAAAGGTAAGATCAGGATGAAAGGTAAGATCAGGATGAAAGGTAAGATCAGGATGAAAGGTAAGATCAGGATGAAAGGTAAGATCAGGATGAAAGGTAAGATCAGGATGAAAGGTAAGATCAGGATGAAAGGTAAGATCAGGATGAAAGGTAAGATCAGGATGAAAGGTAAGATCAGGATGAAAGGTAAGATCAGGATGAAAGGTAAGATCAGGATGAAAGGTAAGATCAGGATGAAAGGTAAGATCAGGATGAAAGGTAAGATCAGGATGAAAGGTAAGATCAGGATGAAAGGTAAGATCAGGATGAAAGGTAAGATCAGGATGAAAGGTAAGATCAGGATGAAAGGTAAGATCAGGATGAAAGGTAAGATCAGGATGAAAGGTAAGAATAGGATGAAAGAATATGATGAAAGATAAGAATTGGTTAAGGATAAGAATAAGAGGAAGGCAAGAGAAAAAAATAAGAGTGGTATGCTCAAGTCAGGTCACGTTTGTTAAGAAGGGTTGGAGCATTTAATATGTATGTGCTGTGAAGGGGAAGAGTCAACAACAACAAAGCCAGGACTGAGGTTCATGTTGGGTAGGTTGTGTATCAAGAGCAGATTCGACAAGACGACATTTGTGAAGAATAGAGGCAAAAAAGAATAATTTAGAAGAGGACCAATTAATAGGAGGATTAGAGTCCCTAACGTGACAGAAGACAGCACTGTGTGTCTGGAGACTTAATACTTCTTGTGTGTTCCTTAAGTGTTCAAGTATGTTTATTGAGATAAAGAAATACATCAAAGTTCCTTTAGTGTCAGTGTACGTCCAGTTTCACCAAAGAATTGGAGACCAGATGAACAGGAAATGGAGTAGACACCAGCAGCATTGGAAACAGGAGGAACAGAGTGAATCAGATTACAACAAAGTGTTTGTTTGTCGAATATATAGATTATATAACATGTGACTAACCATGTTAATTAAGCAAAACCAAACAAAACTGAACAGGCATGTGATGTGTATATTATATTTGTGTTTTTAACCCTTTGTGCAGGAGTATTTTTACCGAGACTCAAAAAAATTTAAGAAACACATTTCAAAGTCATTTGTTTGTATTATCTGAAATTTCACTCCGTTACATCCTTTCAGATAATTTCTTAATAAAAAATAATAAACTTGAAAAACAAAAACTACAAAATGAAAATTAATACAAAATTGCTTAATCAAAATTCAGAACCTATTGTTCAGTAAGTTGCATGAAAATTATATTAAGATAAAACTAACGGATTTAGAAGTTAATGGTTCTTAATCCTTAAACGTATTGTAATGAGCTTAACTCCCCAGCAATCTGATTAATTAGTTTTTTGTTGTTTTCATTGCACATCAGACATTAGTCGGCAATTCCAGTAATGCCACTAATTTAAGCAGTCTCGGGAAAGGAATGGATGAGGATGTCCCCTCCCTGCCACTCACGGAAGGGGAACGGTGGTATCCCCCCTCCCTACCACTCACGGAAGGGGAACGGTGGTATCCCCCCTCCCTGCCACTCACGGAAGGGGAACGGTGGTATCCCCCCTCCCTACCACTCACGGAAGGGGAATGGTGGTCTCCCCCCCCCTCCCTGCCACGCACGGAAGGGGATCCGTTGGGTCTCCCCCCTCCCTGCCACGCACGGAAGGGGAACGGGATGCACAATAAATTAAACTTTTTTACACCATGTGCGTGATATTGATCATACTTTATTTTAGAGACTCGTTAAAACGCAACAATTTCACCTCACGTGAAACAATTTAATAAAACCCCAAGATACACCAATTATCACGTCAAATAAAATGAAAATAAAACCCTAAGATATTCCTACCGAGCTTGGTAATTAAGCCCCCGTCAACAATGGGTGTTAAAGAGTAGGGCCACCACACTGAGGGTGTCAGGTTGGGAGGGAGGGCAGAGCGGCTTGTGTAACCTGCCATCTGTTGGGCCAAGCCACCACCATCTTCCTGGTTCACGGTCGATGCGGGGCCTCACGCACCGCCTCTTCCTCTTGACGGCTTGAAAATTACCTACAAACAATTCATGGAGTACGATCACGTTTTACACCATTCAGTCGAGCAACAGCCACCGGGGGAAGGGCTAGTGCGGTTTACGGCGCGCATGTGCACACTGGTTTTCCTATCAATCATTAAACATTCATGGAAAGCGCTCCAGTGCTCATGATTTTCAAAGCGAATTCCGATGGAGCATTACAAAGCTACGTGGTACTGAGGGAATGTGTGGAGTGCTGTTGTGGTATGTATGACCAGCAGGACCTTACCAACTCCACCCCTCTAGGAAAATAGACGCAGGGGGGAGGGGGAAGTGACGACCCTTCCATTTTAAGACTAAGTAAGCCTATTTCCACCAAGTCTTACAAAAAGTCACCATAGGAATGTAGCTACATTCACTATCATACTTTACCACAGCTGCACAACTTTATCGACGACGGCTTAAATAGCTAGGCCTATTATGTCCGAACAACCACAGTGCCCTGCACCAAATTCGAAGACAAATATTGGCATAAAATACACCAATAATATCAAGAGAGGGTGGAGTGGGCGGCGTCCTGCTCCCCACCACACAGGTCAATGTCAAGTACTTCTTTATTGCCTCAATGAAGAGCGGTCTGTGCCAGGCCCGGCTCCACGCTATGGCGCACGCACGCGCACACAAATACACACATACATACACACAAATACACACACACACAACCATAGTAAACTAATGGCCGATATTCTAGGCTGAACAGACCAACCCATTGACCAGCGGTGGCGACAGCAGGACAGGCAGGTAGTCATGGACACCATTACATCTTCGGTGTCGATTTCTAGTTTACAGAAATATCATATATTTAGGATGTTTCTCTCGGGTTTAAAGATGGGAGAATATTCTTGGTGGAGATACTATGGAGACCCTTGCTACTGCCCTCCTCATCCGGCAACCCAACTTCAAACGCCGCGCTGACATCGCCCGCTTCTTTGTGCCCGAGTAGGCAGTCTTACGTCTCAAAGGTGTTCAAAAGGGAGTCCACAGAGAAGAATAATCAGATGGCTATACACGTACCTTAAATATATTGATACTCCTAATAGTCTCCTTCACAACGATAAGAAAATAAAGCACTTCCACCCCCGCTCACAGTCTCACGAAGACTAACCCTTGTTTACAAGCTAACGATTTAGAGCACCAACTTATCGTACATACAGAGAAATCCCTTACATTCATATCTGAAATGTATACCATCACTGTAGCTCAACAGACACATACAGATTATAATCACTCACAATATTTGTTAAAATTCTTTGCCGAGGTTGCTAGTATTACTCATTCGACGTACGTCTGGCAGAGGGGCATATGACGGTGCCTGTAAGCCGCAGCTGTCTGTGTTATTTTTCACTTGTTTAAAGCTTTGGCTGCTCGCTCGTTCATAATATTATGGGATTGTCGTTTTGTTTTTGTAATATATCTTGACAACAAATAATCACACGCATGTTTTTACTATAATCTAAAAATTTAAATTCTGCTACTTCCATAATGCTATTTATTAACATATACAATGAAATAAGATGATTTTACTTTATTCATACTGGACTTTACACACACATACATACACACAACACACACACACACACACACACACACACACACACACACACACACACACACACACACACACACACACACACGTGTGTGTGTGGTAGATATGATAGAGCCCAATAGGCTCAGGAATCTGTACACCAGTTGATTGACGGTTGAGAGGCGGGACCAAAGAGCCAGAGCTCAACCCCCGCAAGCACAATTAGGTGAGTACACACACACACCCCGCAAACACAACTAGGTGAGTACACACACACACATAGTGAGGGGTGAGACCTCAGAATGGCGGGAAGTCACCAGTGGAGTCCCACAGGGCTCTGTGCTTGGACCTATCCTGTTTCTGATATACGTAAATGATCTCCCAGAGGGTATAGACTCATTCCTCTCAATGTTTGCTGACGACGCCAAAATTATGAGAAGGATTAAGACAGAGGAGGACAGCTTGAGGCTTCAAGAAGACCTGGACAAGCTGCAGGAATAGTCGAACAAATGGATGTTAGAGTTTAACCCAAGCAAATGTAATGTAATGAAGATAGGAGTAGGAAGCAGGAGACCAGATACAAGGTATCACTTGGGAGATGAAATACTTCAAGAGTCAGAGAGAGAGAAAGACCTGGGGGTTGACATCACGCCAGACCTGTCCCCTGAAGCTCATATCAAGAGGATAATATCAGCAGCATATGCCAGGTTGGCTAACATAAGAACGGCCTTTAGAAACTTGTGTAAGGAATCTTTCAGAACATTATATACCACATATGTCAGACCAATCCTGGAGTATGCGGCTCCAGCATGGAGTCCATATCTAGTCAAGCATAAGACTAAACTGGAAAAGGTTCAAAGGTTTGCCACCAGACTAGTACCCGAGCTGAGAGGTATAAGCTACGAGGAGAGACTATGGGAATTGAACCTCACATCGTTGGAAGACAGAAGAGTTAGGGGGGACATGATCACCACATTCAAGATTCTCAAGGGAATCGACAGGGTTGATAAAGATAGGCTATTTAACACAAGGGGCACACGCACTAGGGGACACAGGTGGAAACTGAGTGCCCAAATGAGCCACAGAGATATTAGAAAGAACTTTTTTAGTGTCAGAGTGGTTGACAAATGGAATGCATTAGGAAGCAATGTGGTGGAGGCTGACTCCATACACAGTTTCAAGTGTAGATATGATAGAGCCCAATAGGCTCAGGAACCTGTACACCTGTTGATTGACGGTTGAGAGGTGGGACCAAAGAGCCAGAGCTCAACCCCCGCAAGCACAACTAGGTGAGTACAACTAGGTGAGTACACACACACACACACACACACACACACACACACAAAGGAGCTGAACCTCACATCCCTGGAAAACAGAAGAGTAAGGGGAGACATGATAACCACCTACAAAATTCTCAGGGGAATTGACAGGGTGGACAAAGACAAACTCTTCAGCACGGGTGGGACACGAACAAGGGGACACAGGTGGAAACTTAGTACCCAGATGAGCCATAGAGACGTTAGAAAGAATGTTTTCAGTGTCAGAGTAGTTAATAAATGGAATGCACTAGGAAGTGATGTGGTGGAGGCTGACTCCATACACAGTTTCAAATGTAGATATGATAGAGCCCAGTAGGCTCAAGAATCTGTACACCAGTTGATTGACAGTTGAGAGGCGGGACCAAAGAGCCAAAGCTCAACCCCCGCAAGCACAATTAGGGGAGTACAATTAGGTGAGTACACACACACACACACTCACTCTCTCTCTCTCTCTCTCTCTCTCTCTCTCTCTCTCTCTCTCTCTCTCTCTCTCTCTCTCTCTCTCTCTCTCTCTCTCTCTCTCTCTCTCTCTCTCTCTCTCTCTCTCTCTCTCTCTCTCTCTCTCTCTCTCTCTCTCTCTCTCTCTCTCTCTCTCTCTCTCTCTCTCTCTCTCTCTCTCTCTCTCTCTCTCTCTCTCTCTCTCTCTCTCTCTCTCTCTCTCTCTCTCTCTCTCTCTCTCTCTCTCTCTCTCTCTCTCTCTCTCTCTCTCTCTCTCTCTCTCTCTCTCTCTCTCTCTCTCTCTCTCTCTCTCTCTCTCTCTCTCTCTCTCTCTCTCTCTCTCTCTCTCTCTCTCTCTCTCTCTCTCTCTCTCTCTCTCTCTCTCTCTCTCTCTCTCTCTCTCTCTCTCTCTCTCTCTCTCTCTCTCTCTCTCTCTCTCTCTCTCTCTCTCTCTCTCTCTCTCTCTCTCTCTCTCTCTCTCTCTCTCTCTCTCTCTCTCTCTCTCTCTCTCTCTCTCTCTCTCTCTCTCTCTCTCTCTCTCTCTCTCTCTCTCTCTCTCTCTCTCTCTCTCTCTCTCTCTCTCTCTCTCTCTCTCTCTCTCTCTCTCTCTCTCTCTCTCTCTCTCTCTCTCTCTCTCTCTCTCTCTCTCTCTCTCTCTCTCTCTCTCTCTCTCTCTCTCTCTCTCTCTCTCTCTCTCTCTCTCTCTCTCTCTCTCTCTCTCTCTCTCTCTCTCTCTCTCTCTCTCTCTCTCTCTCTCTCTCTCTCTCTCTCTCTCTCTCTCTCTCTCTCTCTCTCTCTCTCTCTCTCTCTCTCTCTCTCTCTCTCTCTCTCTCTCTCTCTCTCTCTCTCTCTCTCTCTCTCTCTCTCTCTCTCTCTCTCTCTCTCTCTCTCTCTCTCTCTCTCTCTCTCTCTCTCTCTCTCTCTCTCTCTCTCTCTCTCTCTCTCTCTCTCTCTCTCTCTCTCTCTCTCTCTCTCTCTCTCTCTCTCTCTCTCTCTCTCTCTCTCTCTCTCTCTCTCTCTCTCTCTCTCTCTCTCTCTCTCTCTCTCTCTCTCTCTCTCTCTCTCTCTCTCTCTCTCTCTCTCTCTCTTCGAAGTTAAGAAGAAACTTCTTAACCCAGCATGTCAGAGAACCCACAAGGATGAGAGGAAATGAACCAGCGAGACTCGACCTGGTCTTCACCCTGAACGACTCTAATATAAGAGAAATCGGTTTTGAGGCCCCAGTAGGAATGAGCGACCACAGTGTATTGGTCTTTGAGTACCTGATTGAAGAAGGGTTATTGAACTCGAGGAGGGATACCGAAACAAAAAGGTTAGCATACCGAAAGGGAAACTATGAGGAGATAAGAAATTTCCTAACAGAGCATGGGAAACAGAGCTCAGGAAAAAGACGGCCCAAGATATGATGGACTACATCACGCAAAAATGCAAGGACGCAGCGAACAAGTTTGTCCCAGCCCAAAAGGAAAACAGTGAAATGAAGATGAGAAACCCATGGTTTAATCAGAGATGTAGGCTAGCTAAGCAACAAAGTAAAAGGGCATGGAGAAACTATAGGAATAACAGGACACTGGAGAGCAGAGAAAGATACCAGAATGCCAGGAATGAATATGTCAGGATGAGAAGAGAGGCAGAAAGACAATATGAAAATGACATCGCAAGCAAGGCAAAGACTCAGCCTAAATTGCTGCATAGCCACATCAGGAGAAAAACAACAGTAAAGGAACAGGTTATGAAATTAAATATAGGGGCAGAAAGATTCACTACAAACGACAAGGAAGTGTGTGAGGAACTGAATAAGAAATTCCAAGAGGTCTTCACCTTAGAGCAAGGAGAAATCCCAGAGATAAGAGAGGGAATAGCTAACCAGGAACCACTGGAAGAGTTTGAGATTATCAGCAGGGAAGTAAGGAAGTGTTTACTAGAGTTGGATGTGACAAAGGCTATAGGCCCAGATGGAATCTCCCCTTGGATACTAAAGGAAGGAGCAGAAGAACTGTGCCTCCCACTCTCCATAGTGTTTAACAAATCACTGGCAACAGGGGAACTGCTAGAAATTTGGAAAGCAGCTAACGTAGTCCCGATATACAAGAAAGGGGATAGACAGGAGGCACTAAATTACAGGCCAGTGTCCCTAACCTGCATACCATGCAAGCTGATGGAGAAGATTGTGCGAAGAAAGCTAGTGGAGCACCTGGAGCGAAAGAACTTTGTAACACAGCATCAACATGGATTCAGGGATGACAGGTCCTGCCTCACAGGGTCACTTGAATTCTACGACCAGGCAACAAAAATAAGGCAAGAAAGAGAAGGGTGGGCAGACTGCATATTTTTGGATTGTCAGAAAGCCTTTGATACAGTGCCACACAAGAGGCTAGTGAAAAAGCTGGAGATGCAGGCTGGAGTGAAAGGGAAGGTACTCCGTTGGATACAGGAGTACCTAAGCAACAGGAGACAACGAGTCAGTGTGAGGGGTGAGGTCTCAGATTGGCGAGACGTTACGAGTGGAGTCCCGCAGGGGTCAGTCCTTGGACCCATACTGTTTCTGATATATGTAAATGATCTCCCAGAGGGCATAGAATCGTTTCTCTCAATGTTTCCCGATGATGCAAAAGTTATGAGGAGGATTGAAACTGAGGACGATAGTAGGAGGCTACAAGATGACCTAGACAGACTGAGAGAATGGTCCAACAAATGGCTGTTGAAGTTCAACCCGAGTAAATGCAAAGTAATGAAACTAGGCAGTGGAAACAGGAGGCCAGACACAGGATACAGAATAGGAGATGAAGTACTTAATGAAACGGACAGAGAGAAAGATCTAGAAGTTGATATCACACCAAACTTGTCTCCTGAAGCCCACATAAAAAGAATAACGTCTGCGGCATATGCGAGGCGGGCTAAGATCAGAACAGCGTTCAGGAACCTGTGTAAGGAATCATTCAGAATCTTGTACACCACATATGTAAGACCAATCCTGGAGTATGCGGCCCCAGCATGGAGCCCGTACCTTGTCAAGCATAAGACGAAGCTGGAAAAAGTCCAAAGGTATGCTACTAGACTAGTCCCAGAACTAAGAGGCATGAGTTACGAGGAAAGGCTGCGGGAAATGCACCTTACGACACTGGAAGACAGAAGAGTAAGGGGAGACATGATCACAACCTACAAAATCCTCAGAGGAATCGACCGGGTAAACAATGATAAACTATTCAACACTGGTGGTATGCGAACAAGGGGACACAGGTGGAAACTGAGTACCCACATGAGCCACAGGGACGTTAGAAGGATCTTTTTCAGTGTCAGAGTAGTTAACGGATGGAATGCATTAGGTAGTGATGTGGTGGAGGCTGACTCCATACACAGTTTCAAATGTAGATATGATAGAGCCCAGTAGGCTCAGGAATCTGTACACCAGTTGATTGACAGTTGAGAGGCGGGACCAAAGAGCCAAAGCTCAACCCCCGCAAGCACAAATAGGTGAGTACACACACACACAATATCAGATCAAGATAGATAGCCAAGGTAGATAGCAAGATTTATAATAATGTCTCCAAAGAGAAACCAGAAAATAGAAACTCATTGGTGGTACCTTATGCGATGGTATTTGAGAAACTTTCCCCAGTTTTTAAGAACCTTAATATCAATTTGGTGTTCACTAATAATACGATCAAGTCTAATTTAATAAAAAAAACTCCCCTGGTACTGCTGGTTGTGTGTATTCGATTCCCTGCAATGATTGTGAGTCTGTGTACCTTGGACAAACAGGAAAATCCTTACAATTACGTATGTCCCAACATGCTTATAGTATAAGAACTGCCCAAACGTCTAATGCTTTGTATCTACATACAAGTTTGTGTGATCACACTGTTAATTGGGATGGGGCGAAAAGCATTGCGAATTGCTTTGGCTTTGTGGAACGGAATTTACTTGAGTCTGCGCTAATTAGTCAATGTCCAAATCTTCTCAATGTTAGTACTTGTATGTACAAACTTGACCCAGTTTTAAGTTACAATATTACACAACAGTTTAAGAAAAAAACTCTGAAAGGGAGGCTTACAATGTCTCATTACAATTTTATATTCATTTATTGTGTGTTCTTTATCCTTATTCTCTGACAGCTTAATCCTCAATGACCTTTCCTATTTCTGGTAATCCTTTCCCTAGAGATGGGTTGGTCAGGTTCCAGGTGTTGGCCTGCACCCTCTCTCTCTTTCTCTAGTCAGTCTGCTGTTGACGATGGCTCTAACATGCCGAAACGTTCACCTCTCTTTCCCATTTCTTTGTGGTTTTTCCGAATACAAATGATCAGGGTATAGTGATCGTCAATTGCATATATATATATATATATATATATATATATATATATATATATATTAGTATATTTTGGTAGCAGTCTTTCCTGTAGACATATATTATTAAATATGACCGAAAAAGTAAGATTAATAATTCTAACACGAATTTTCTCAATCTTTCGTACATTACGCTTCACTGTTGGAGGTAAATCAAAAATCAATTCTCCAAAATTCATTTTTATTTCTAGTCTGACGCGACACGGGCGCGTTTCGTAAAACTTATTACATTTTCAAAGACTTTAGTTCACAAATACACAACTGATTAGAACTTACGTATCTCCGATTTTATATCTACATTTGAGTGAGGTGGGAGGGGTGATGTGGCATTAACACAAGACAGAACAAGAGGGGATATTAATAGGGTATTAAAAGTATCAACACAAGACAGAACACAAACAATGGGTATTGAATAGAAGTGTTTGTAGAAAGCCTATTGGTCCATATTTCTTGATGCTTCTATATTGGAGCGGAGTCTTGAGGTGGGTAGAATATAGTTGTGCAATAATTGGCTGTTGATTGCTGGTGTTGACTTCTTGATGTGTAGTGCCTCGCAAACGTCAAGCCGCCTGCTATCGCTGTATCTATCGATGATTTCTGTGTTGTTTACTAGGATTTCTCTGGCGATGGTTTGGTTGTGGGAAGAGATTATATGTTCCTTAATGGAGCCCTGTTGCTTATGCATCGTTAAACGCCTAGAAAGAGATGTTGTTGTCTTGCCTATATACTGGGTTTTTTGGAGCTTACAGTCCCCAAGTGGGCAAGCTCCAAAAAACCCAGTATATAGGCAAGACAACAACATCTCTTTCTAGGCGTTTAACGATGCATAAGCAACAGGGCTCCATTAAGGAACATATAATCTCTTCCCACAACCAAACCATCGCCAGAGAAATCCTAGTAAACAACACAGAAATCATCGATAGATACAGCGATAGCAGGCGGCTTGACGTTTGCGAGGCACTACACATCAAGAAGTCAACACCAGCAATCAACAGCCAATTATTGCACAACTATATTCTACCCACCTCAAGACTCCGCTCCAATATAGAAGCATCAAGAAATATGGACCAATAGGCTTTCTACAAACACTTCTATTCAATACCCATTGTTTGTGTTCTGTCTTGTGTTGATACTTTTAATACCCTATTAATATCCCCTCTTGTTCTGTCTTGTGTTAATGCCACATCACCCCTCCCACCTCACTCAAATGTAGATATAAAATCGGAGATACGTAAGTTCTAATCAGTTGTGTATTTGTGAACTAAAGTCTTTGAAAATGTAATAAGTTTTACGAAACGCGCCCGTGTCCCGTCAGACTAGAAATAAAAATGAATTTTGGAGAATTGATTTTTGATTTACCTCCAACAGTGAAGCGTAATGTACGAAAGATTGAGAAAATTCGTGTTAGAATTATTAATCTTACTTTTTCGGTCATATTGAATAATATATATATATATATATATATATATATATATATATATATATATATATATATATATATATATATATACTACTACTACTAGTAATATTAATAGTAATAGTAATAATTGAGTTAGACAAAAGTACCTACATCAAAAACACAGGCCATAAGAGTGGAAGAGTCGTAGACAAGCAGGTACAGTGCCTGGGGCCACTAATACGTTAACTCTTCCCAACATAATGTGGGTAAAAAATGATGGACAATATAGAAGCTCAATGGGGTAGTTTAAAATTATATGAGACCAGAAACAATTATGAATTGAAGTAAAGAAATGGGAATAAAATGACAATTATTGCGTGATGATTGATTCTGCAAAAACTGTAACAGAACAAAAGTTTGTCATTTTTCCAGGATAAACAGATGGTATACAGTTTGTTATAAAATTGTTCACACGGCACAGTTTCTTCGCACTTGTAATTAGTTAGTTCCCAGTTGCTCTTTTAAACTGGTTGAGAGAAGGACAGTTTTTGATGTGATTAAGGAGGTCATTCGACAGTCTGAGACTCATGATTTACGGAACATTTCACATTTGGTAAATCTCACTCTTGGAAAATCAAAATATATTTGTGTCTAATGGTGCCCTTAGGGTGTACTTGTTTCATAGCGGTCCCTGACAGCTGAGTGGACAGCGCTTCGGATTCATAGTCCTGAGGTCCCGGGTTCAATCCACCGGTGGAGGCGGAAACAAATGTGCAGTTTCTTTCACCCTGGTGCTCCTGTTCATCTAGCAGTAAATTGGTACCTGGGAGTTAAACAGCTGCTACGGGCGGCTTCCTGGGGGTGTGTAACAAAAAGGAGGCCTGGTCGAGGACCGGGCCGCGGGGACGCTAAGCTCCGAAATCACCTCAAGGTAACCTCAAGATAACTTGCCCATGGGTTCTACTATAGCCCACTAGGAAGCGCTTAATTAAGGGGACTAGTGTGTAGTTAAGGGGACTAGTGTGTAGTTAAGGGGACTAGTGTTTAAGGTCGGGATTAGCAATGTAGTTCAGCGTTTTATATATAGAGAGAGCCTCACTTGAGAGGCTGGGCAGTAGTGACTTAATATTTAACACATTCAAAGATTAAGGCAGGGAGTCGAGTGTTATCTGGGGCTTGAGTTTGTTACTGTTCTAATAGCTGATGTGTGTTGAGTAATTAAGGGTCGTAGATAATTTAGGGAAGTAGAACCCCCAGGCACAAATACCATTGGTGAGATGAGGATAGATGAGCGAGTTATCAAGGGTTACCAGGGCAGGCAAAGGTACATAGTATCTAGTTTCAGAAAGAATTCCAATTGTTTTGAATTTTTTTTTTTTTTTTGCAATATTTAGTATGAGACTGGAAATTCAACTTGTTATCAATGAGAACAAGGAATTTTCCACCCACTTTCTTACTAATTTAGATATTGTTAGTTCTTAGGTTAATTTGATCGGTGGATTTATTACCAAACAAAATATAGAAAGTTTTATCAATGTTAGGGTTAAGGTTGTTAGCAGTTAGCCAAAGATAGACTTTTTTACATTAGTATTCACTGTGTCATTTAGAATAAGAGAGTTAGGACTAGACAAAATGTTGGCAGTGTCATCAGCAAATTGATTTGGCTGGAGGTGTTGAGAGGCATTTGGAAGATCGTGAATGTAAAGGAGAAAGAGATGACCAAGTATACCACCATTGATAACTGACAGGGTGGGAGGAGTAGTGGCGTTCTCAGAGACATACTAGAATGTCACAGATTACTTTACAACTTGGACCGCTGAGGTGTACAGCTAGAGTGGAGTGCCAACTGCTCGCAAGAGTTATCAACAAGGTAAAAATGCAATGGCCTCAGGCACAAGATCTTGAGGAGATCTTGCTAGATATAGGTCGTGTCTGACCCCTTCCTGGTGGTACAGGTCGTGTCTGACCCCTTCCTGGTGGTACAGGTCGTGTCTGACCCCCTTCCTGGTGGTACAGGTCGTGTCTGACCTCTTCCTGGTGGTACAGGTAGTGTCTGACCTCTTCCTGGTGGTACAGGTAGTGTCTGACTCCTTCCTGGTGGTACAGGTCGTGGCTGACCCCTTCCTGGTGGTACAGGTCGTATCTGACCCCTTCCTGGTGGTACAGGTCGTGTCTGACCCCTTCCTGGAGGTACAGGTCGTGGCTGACCCCTTCCTGGTGGTACAGGTCGTGGCTGACCCCTTCCTGGTGGTACAGGTCGTGGCTGACCCCTTCCTGGTGGTACAGGTCGTGTCTGACCTCTTCCTGGTGGTACAGGTAGTGTCTGACCTCTTCCTGGTGGTACAGGTAGTGTCTGACTCCTTCCTGGTGGTACAGGTCGTGGCTGACCCCTTCCTGGTGGTACAGGTCGTATCTGACCCCTTCCTGGTGGTACAGGTCGTGTCTGACCCCTTCCTGGTGGTACAGGTCGTGTCTGACCCCTTCCTGGTGGTACAGGTCGTGGCTGACCCCTTCCTGGTGGTACAGGTCGTGTCTGACCTCTTCCTGGTGGTACAGGTAGTGTCTGACCTCTTCCTGGTGGTACAGGTAGTGTCTGACTCCTTCCTGGTGGTACAGGTCGTGGCTGACCCCTTCCTGGTGGTACAGGTCGTATCTGACCCCTTCCTGGTGGTACAGGTCGTGTCTGACCCCTTCCTGGAGGTACAGGTCGTGGCTGACCCCTTCCTGGTGGTACAGGTCGTGGCTGACCCCTTCCTGGTGGTACAGGTCGTGGCTGACCCCTTCCTGGTGGTACAGGTCGTGGCTGACCCCTTCCTCTTGGTACAGGTCGTGTCTGACCCCCTTCCTGGTGGTACAGGTCGTGGCTGACCCCTTCCTGGTGGTACAGGTCGTGGCTGACCCCTTCCTGGTGGTACAGGTCGTGTCTGACCTCTTCCTGGTGGTACAGGTAGTGTCTGACCTCTTCCTGGTGGTACAGGTAGTGTCTGACTCCTTCCTGGTGGTACAGGTCGTGGCTGACCCCTTCCTGGTGGTACAGGTCGTATCTGACCCCTTCCTGGTGGTACAGGTCGTGTCTGACCCCTTCCTGGAGGTACAGGTCGTGGCTGACCCCTTCCTGGTGGTACAGGTCGTGGCTGACCCCTTCCTGGTGGTACAGGTCGTGGCTGACCCCTTCCTGGTGGTACAGGTCGTGGCTGACCCCTTCCTGGTGGTACAGGTCGTGGCTGACCCCTTTCTGGTGGTACAGGTCGTGGCTGACCCCTTCCTGGTGGTACAGGTCGTGGCTGACCCCTTCCTGGTGGTACAGGTCGTGTCTGACCCCTTCCTGGTGGTACAGGTCGTGTCTGACCCCTTCCTGGTGGTACAGGTCGTGTCTGACCCCTTCCTGGTGGTACAGGTCGTGTCTGACCCCTTCCTGGTGGTACAGGTCGTGTCTGACCCCTTCCTGGTGGTACAGGTCGTGTCTGACCCCTTCCTGGTGGTACAGGTCGTGTCTGACCCCTTCCTGGTGGTACAGGTCGTGTCTGACCCCTTCCTGGTGGTGCAGGTCGTGTCTGACCCCTTCCTGGTGGTGCAGGTCGTGTCTGACCCCTTCCTGGTGGTACACGTCGTGTCTGACCCCCTTCCTGGTGGTACAGGTCGTGTCTGACCCCTTCCTGGTGGTACAGGTCGTGTCTCACGTCTACCTGGGGATACAGGTCGTGTCTCACGTCTACCTGGGGGTACAGGTCGTGTCTCACCTCTACCTGGGGATACAGGTCGTGTCTCACGTCTACCTGGGGATACAGGTCGTGTCTCACGTCTACCTGGGGATACAGGTCGTGTCTCACGTCTACCTGGGGATACAGGTCGTGTCTCACGTCTACCTGGGGATACAGGTCGTGTCTCACGTCTACCTGGGGGTACAGGTCGTGTCTCACGTCTACCTGGGGATACAGGTCGTGTCTCACGTCTACCTGGGGATACAGGTCGTGTCTCACGTCTACCTGGGGGTACAGGTCGTGTCTCACGTCTACCTGGGGGTACAGGTCGTGTCTCACCTCTACCTGGGGATACAGGTCGTGTCTCACCTCTACCTGGGGGTACAGGTCGTGTCTCACGTCTACCTGGGGGTACAGGTCGTGTCTCAACTCCACCTGGGGGTACAGGTCGTGTCTCACCTCCACCTGGGGGTACAGGTCGTGTCTCACCTCCACCTGGGGGTACAGGTCGTGTCTCACCTCTACCTGGGGATACAGGTCGTGTCTCACGTCTACCTGGGGATACAGGTCGTGTCTCACCTCTACCTGGGGATACAGGTCGTGTCTCACCTCTACCTGGGGGTACAGGTCGTGTCTCACGTCTACCTGGGGGTACAGGTCGTTTCTCAACTCCACCTGGGGGTACAGGTCGTGTCTCACGTCTACCTGGGGGTACAGGTCGTGTCTCACGTCTACCTGGGGATACAGGTCGTGTCTCACGTCTACCTGGGGATACAGGTCGTGTCTCACGTCTACCTGGGGGTACAGGTCGTGTCTCACGTCTACCTGGGGGTACAGGTCGTGTCTCACGTCTACCTGGGGATACAGGTCGTGTCTCACGTCTACCTGGGGATACAGGTAGAGATTCCCGAAACACGATGTTCTTAACATACGAATTTGTTGACTAAATTAGAACACAAAAGGAATATGTACACATACACATGGAAATGAGATCATTGTGTCAACTTTAAGAGGTGTCATAGACATATGTATGCACAGTATCGTCACTTGCCGACAATACCGTTGTAGTTCAACGTAACTTTAACACTGGTAACATTATCATATGGAGCAACACCGGCTGGCTAACACCACTGCCGTATACAAAGGGACAATTTGGAGCTCAAAGTAATGCCCAGGAAATTATTTGCATCCACATCAAGAGCGACATGTGTTGTAATTACATTCAGAAACACGTTCACAGTCAAGAACCGGAACTGTGCGGGATGTCTGGCTGTGAATGGCCGCACCAAGCAGAGTTAAGGACATGCACCAAACTTACTCTGTTGCACTTAGTGCCACGAAAATGTGAAGCAATAGTGTATGCAAAATAAATACAGTTCACTCAAGTTATATTCATACATGCGCTTCTCCTCAGCCGTCAGTGAATGTGAGTCGTCTCTACCAGAATGTGTCTGGAGCCAGTTAGCACTTGTAGCTGTCAAGGGTGAGTGTGCTCAGGAGCTCAAGAGAGCACTCGTCCTCTACAATGTGAAGCTTCGCCGAGAATGAGGAGATGAGAGCTAAGGGCGAGCGAGCCAAGCTCACGCCTCACTTCATTAAAGTTACAGCCTTCGCAAGGAGCACCAATCAGAATGCAGTTTCAACCACACACACACACACATTAGGAAATGATGTGGTGGAGGGTGACTCCATACACAGTTTCAAGTGTAGATATGATAGAGCCCAATAGGCTCAGGAACCTGTACACCTGTTGATTGACGGTTGAGAGGCAGGACCAAAGAGCCAGAGCTCAACCCCTGCAAGCAAAACTAGGTGAGTAAAACTAGGTGAGTACATCTGATTGAGTGAACTCTGGGCTTCACTGACATGTCAGTGAGTGGGAGGAAGGGCTTATCAAAACCATTGGCAGAGGTCAGGTCAGCCATGAGCCTCCTGCTGACTACCTGCCACACTTCACAACTAAAATTGTGACTGCAGAAACAACTCATCATAATACCAGCACAGCTGCCCTCTGCTAGTATAATCATACATCATATGTCACCACACATACGAGTTCTGAGCTGCTGATACTATCCCCAATCCATAGACACCCGACACGAGGTACTTGTGCTCTTGGATATAGGTGATTACATTGCTCAATGCACAGCATTGACCAGCACTGCACAGCACAACAGCCATAGGGTGCAAGTCTATCTGAGAGAACACCATTCTCTCACATGGAGCCTGTCACTGACGTGAGATTGCTTTTATTGGGGGGAGTGACCTCTGACTCCATAGTGTTGCCGTTTAAGAAGAAGGTTACTGTGATTAACAGTGTCAAAAGCCTTATGAAGATCAAGAAATAAACCTTCAGAGTACTCATTTTTGTCATGAGCTGCATGTATCAAGTAAATCATACTAATTAGTGCATCTTTGGTGTTTTCTGGGGGGCCTGAAGCCATATCGGCAAGGGCTCGATATATTATGTTTTGCTAGATAGAAGGAGAGCTGCTTCAAGAGTTTCTGCATTCTGCTTCTGCATTTTCAAATATTTTCGACGAGGTTGACAGGAATAATATTGGTCTGAAATTGTTGTCTTCAGTGAGATCACCACTTTTATGGGCTGGGGTTACTCTTGCATTTTTAGATTACCAGGAAAGGTTCAAGTTCAAGTGATTTATTGTAGAGCAATGCAATGGCCGGGGCTTATGTTTTTTTTTGTGTGTGTGTGTTTTTTGTTTATGTAAATTAGGGCTGGCATCTAACCAACCAAGGGTACGACTTAGTTTATAGTGAGAAGATTATACCATTAACCTCTGAGGAATTAGTGGGAGTTAAGTAAAATGACTCAGGATATGTGCCTGTAAGGTAGTTATTAACATTTGTCACGGATGCTGGCATTTAATTTGAAAAGGATGTGTCAATGGATGAGAAAAAAACATTCAATTTAATAGCAGTGTCAGAGGCTTCTAGTACACCATAGTCATTGGCTAGGAATATTAGTTTCCTATTGAAGCTCATCTTTGAACCTTATATCTGGGAAGTAGTGCTTCTTGTTGTCCTTTACTTGATTAAATATATTTTAATAGTAGTTTGTTTTGGGTCTCCTAATTATCTTGAACAGCGTATAATTCACTTTGCAATGTTGAGCACTCACTATTCATGCTCCAGTAAGCGTCATGATTATTAATGTAAACTGCTGCTGCACCAGAAGCTTTCTTGATCAACTGATCCGACTGTGAAGATGTGAGTCGTTGTCGGTCTTGAGATGGTTTCCATTTGTTGTTCTGTGACAGCTTTGAGCCTCTGGGTGTGTGACTCATAATCTGCATATCAAATTTATACAACTGTGAGGTCAGGAATTAGATGAGGAATAGAAGGTAAGAGGCATAGGTCAATAATGTATACATTAGGTGAGGAGTAAGGAGTAAAGATTAGAAGCATTGATCAATAACCTATACATACGAAGATTAGTCAGATGTAGTGGGTATGACGTTAGCCTAGCGTAACATAATCTAACCTAACTCAACATAACCTCCCTAACCCAACATAAACTTCCCTGACGTAACCTAACCACACATCACCCGAACGTAACCTAACGTCGTCACACGTCAGCCACACACCGTCGTCGACTGACCACAGACACTCAGGAGACACAGACCCGAGCATCTATGGTCCAGGGTCCACCTGCATCATGTTGCACAGAGTCAAGGTTCGCCTCCGAGAGGTCCTCGGTCTCACCACGGCTGAGATCTTAGAAAAGGTCAACCATCGGAAATGTCTCACCGACTGACCTTCACTACGGCCATCGCAGCGAACCACGCCACGGAACACGGACTTAAGTACGCTGGAATCACCATTCCACCTACCCAAGTGACCAAGGAACAATACACGGACCTCCGCCAGTGTTTCAAGTACTACCGGTACTCCCACTACACCAGTAAGTGCACCGAACAAGTGCAGAAATGCCGTAACTGCGCCCAGGAGCACCACTACATGGCCTGCACATCCTCCCACCGACGCTGTCTACTCTGCAATGGCCCGCACACTGCAGTTTCACATGACTGTCTCCACCAGCAGGAGGTAATAAAAATGATGATGGCTAACACTACCTCACCTCAGCAAGCCAACCCGCCTTCGTCCGCTTTCCCGGTCTTGCCCGAGAACACACCTGGGGAAGCTGCTGCTACCTCACCACCGCCTGGCCCCTCACTACCACCAACCAAGCCAACAGTTACCACCAACAACACCCTGCTACCGGTACTTCTACACCTCACCAACAAATTGGCGGGCAAGGACGTCGCCACATACAGCCACGCCATCAATCGGCTGCTCACAGCAAATGAACTACCGACGGTGACGGTACCAGGTGACCTCCCAGCTCCTCCAGCTGCTGCCGGCCCGGTGTCTGACACCTACAACAGGCCCTACAACCAGTCTGGTGACAGGGACGCCAACCGGCTCGGCTGCCCCTGTCAACGAAGTCATCACCTCCGAAGACGACGACGGACCATCCGAGACTCCCACAACTGTCACCAGGAGGCTCTCCAGAGCTACCACCGACGTCGACGAGACTGGCCTTGTGACTGACGATGAGGACGAAGACAAAAGCACTTACCATGTGCTCTTCATTCCGCCCAGCGAGTTCAATGACAACACAAACACCAGACAAAACTTGCCCACATATGTAACAAGATAATCAGCCAGAACAAATACCCGCACCTCATGTATGTCCACGCCAACAACATGAACTCCTACACTGACCTCATAATATTGAAGAAAAAATACCACGACCCAGAATTCCACCCCATCCCAGACGGACAAATACAATTCCTCTAAAACGATGACGATCCTGATGGTACCAAACTACCGAGGTTGTTCTGTTCAAGTATAAAGCAGATATAAAGCATTACCTTGCACATTAAACTGCAACCTGGCGACCAAGCCTCCGGGAACCACTGCGAGCGACCATGAAGACACCGTCCATCCACAGATCTCCAGTATCAGCCATTGGTACTGGTAATGGCGCCAAAGAACCTCCACTTACGAGCTATTCAAGCCCGTGCCACCATTTGGGCAGCTTAATCTTTATCAATCAATAATCAACCTAACATGACATAAAAAACCTAATGTAACGTAGCCAAACATAATCTAACCTAACATAACCCAGCCTAACCTAACCTAAACAAGCCTAACCTAACCTAAACAAGCCTAACCTAATCTAACCAAACCTTAATCTAATCTAACCAAACATAACCTAACCAAGCCTAGCCTAACATAACTTAACCTAATCACACCTAATCTAACCTAACCAAATATAGTGAAATTAAAGCTAACCTATTTACACCTAATCAAACCTAACCTAATCACACCTAATTAAACCTAAGATAACCTAACCTAATTACACCTAATTAAACCTAACATAACCTAACCTAATCACACCTAACATAGCCAAACTAACCAAACCTGACCTTACCTGTCCAGTTAATGGAATGTATTTTGAGCCCTATTGAAGTCAGATGCATGTTGCATGTAAGGTGTGCTGAGAGTGACTGATCCGGGACAGCCCGAGAATCTGTTGATCCTAAGTGTTGAGGGAGTGAACATTTTTTGTGTAGATTCATTGAAGGATTTTGTATATTAGTCTCTTAAATTGTATTCTTATCGTCTGATATTTCATGTTATATTATTATTATGACTTTCTCTTAGGTAATGAATTGACAATAAATGTGTGTAAACTAACCCAACTGTAAATATGCAAAACAGACATTTATGAATAAAAATATGAATGACTGATAGCTTTATAACAGGAGTTGTATATAGGCCAGGAACTGTGAGAAAATGGAAAGAAGGCATATCTGAGCAGAAATAAATATTACGTTGGTGTAATAGTGTTTAATGTTATTTGACTTGAATTTCAATAAAATGAACTAGGCTAAGAAAGCAGGAATTACTATAGCAAATTAATTTTTTCAATTGTTTGATGGCAGCTTTCTTAAATAATACCTTATGAAGGGAAGGGAAGGGAATTATCAAGGGAAAGCGCCAAGCCATTGGACTATATAGCACTGGGAAGGGGTCAGGATAAGGATTTGGGATGGGACGGGGAGAAAGGAATGGTGCCCAACCACTTGGATAGTCGGGGATTGAACGCAGACCTGCATGAAGCGAGACCGTCGCTCTACCATCCAACCCAAGTGGTTGAACCTTATGAAGCCAATATGGAAAACAAGTGTATAAGACTTTGTGATGGTACACAGTGTTACGGAGTTCAGCTTGTATTCCACTATTCCCGAATATAAGAGTCATATTTCACTATCTGTACATATGCAGAAAAAGTTTTAGTTGATTTTATAACACTTTAGAGGCAGCAAGAAGCTGTGTAGAAGCAATTTCGATTTTAAGTTTATTTGGGTTGAGGCTAGGGGACGACTCCATCATCAATATGGAGGTGTAGCACGCGAGAGCGGAGAACTTTCCCGCTCGAGGCGAACCCGAAACGCCCTGCCCGAAACGCTGCGCGTGCTAGTGGCTTTACAAGACTGTAATTACCATATTTGTATCCTCACATTCCTTATGTACATTCTTGTATATGCATAAATAAAATAAATAATAAACCCCCAGTGCATGCTGGGTACAGCGTCGGGTGTCGCGTGATTGGTCGGCGACGGAGGCTTGGCCAGTTTGACCAATGGCGTCGCACCCCGGGAATGACGTAGCTCCATCGCAGGGCGCCTGACAATGTAAAATCTGAATCACTCGCTACCAAGGGTCCTGCTGAAAAGAGGTACGCTCAGACGTTTATCCGTTCTGGAGAGGTATTGACCTCCAGAGAGTGTAAATTCTATCAGCTGCTGTGCACTAACGAAGAGGGAGCCCTGTTGACTTCCGAGGGAGTACGAGGTAGAGCTGGATGATGTGGTGATGGCACCTAAGGCTCGGTGACCACAGCAATCCTGGGTAACTTCGAGAGGCGGCGCTGGGGGGTTGTGGTTCAACCCGCGGGCCGGACCCCATGGTGAAGCTGTGGAGAATATTTGGTAGCAATCCTGATCCGGTGCAGTTCAACAACCTCTTCTACGGGAGAAGAATTCGCACGACGAAGCTACGTGTGAGGCGGTGGACCAGTACAGGAAGGGGTATTAGTATTAGTCTATTATTAGGCCTGGCGACATCAGTTTCAACCTAACATCTACTGAGGAGCACTTGGTGGAGTTAACGGCACTCGAAGACTAATAGCAACGGACGGCGCCAAGTGATGAGTCAGTCACCTGCAAGAGGACGTCTTACCGTCGTGGATCGGTGAAGATCTACGCTGCACGCCTACGGTCTACTAGCTCTACTACTACGGTCTATAAGATAGTTAAATTGCCCTCCCACTTTCCCCCTTGAGTTAAGAAAGGTGTTATATACAAAAGTGATAATCGTAAATTACGTGAGGACATAAAGCAATATATTAATTATTTTGGTGTCAATGATTGTTTCATATATTGATTAAGCGGTGATTCAAAGGCTACATATAGTAGAGAGGCGTTATAATATATATTTATATTCACATGATGATTTATATTCACATGATGATATAAGTTTTGGTTAAGAGATAGCCTTATACACAGAAATCACAGTAGCGTGATGCATCAAATGAACAAATCCACAAAGGCCGTGACGAGGGTTCAAACCTACGTCCGAGAGGATCCCAGACGCGCCTTAATCGACTGAGCTACGACATGGTATAAGAAGTGCAACCGGGAAATCAACTTGACCTACCACGGATCCTGCAGTCTCTCCGAGACTTTACTCTCCGAGACGTGTCATTAAGCAAGCGCATTGTTAAAATATTAATATTGTTAATAAAATATGTCTTTACTCGGGAAGATTACATGAGAAGTTTGACAGATAAAGGTGAGTGTTTACAGTATAAAAATGAGATGATATCCAGTTGTCACCTGAACTGTTAAACTCTGTAAAGTTAGGTGAAGTTCTCTTGGGTTCAGCAAGGTTAGGCGAGGTTCTGTTGCGTTCTGTGAGGTTAGGTGATATTCTGTTGGGTTCAGCAAGGTTAAGTGAGGTTCTGTTGGATTCAGTAAGGTTAGGTCAGGTTCAGTACTGTTAGGTTGGGTTGGGTTAGTCTAGGGAACGCTAGGCTACAAAAGGTTGTATACCTTCAGAGACATCTGGTGAGTGTTTTGAGAACAACGTCGAACTCTTAGATTCTGTATATATATTGAGCAACAATACACTTATTGTTGCAACAACATCATGTTGAGCAATAACATCATGTTGAGCAACAACATGTTGAGCAACAACATCATGTTGAGCAACAACATGTTGAGCAACAACATCATGTTGAGCAACAACATCATGTTGGGCAACAACATCATGTTGGGCAACAACATCATGTTGGGCAACAACATCATGTTGAGCAACAACATCATGTTGGGCAACAACATCATGTTGGGCAACAACATCATGTTGGGCAACAACATCATGTTGGGCAACAACATCATGTTGAGCAACAACATCATGTTGGGCAACAACATCATGTTGGGCAACAACATCATGTTGGGCAACAACATCATGTTGGGCAACAACATCATGTTGGGCAACAACATCATGTTGGGCAACAACATCATGTTGGGCAACAACATCATGTTGGGCAACAACATCATGTTGGGCAACAACATCATGTTGGGCAACAACATCATGTTGGGCAACAACATCATGTTGGGCAACAACATCATGTTGGGCAACAACATCATGTTGGGCAACAACATCATGTTGGGCAACAACATCATGTTGGGCAACAACATCATGTTGGGCAACAACATCATGTTGAGCAACAACATCATGTTGAGCAACAACATCATGTTGGGCAACAACATCATGTTGGGCAACAACATCATGTTGGGCAACAACATCATGTTGAGCAACAACATCATGTTGAGCAACAACATCATGTTGGGCAACAACATCATGTTGAGCAACAACATCATGTTGGGCAACAACATCATGTTGGGCAACAACATCATGTTGGGCAACAACATCATGTTGGGCAACAACATCATGTTGAGCAACAACATCATGTTGAGCAACAACATCATGTTGGGCAACAACATCATGTTGGGCAACAACATCATGTTGGGCAACAACATCATGTTGGGCAACAACATCATGTTGGGCAACAACATCATGTTGGGCAACAACATCATGTTGGGCAACAACATCATGTTGGGCAACAACATCATGTTGGGCAACAACATCATGTTGGGCAACAACATCATGTTGGGCAACAACATCATGTTGGGCAACAACATCATGTTGGGCAACAACATCATGTTGGGCAACAACATCATGTTGGGCAACAACATCATGTTGGGCAACAACATCATGTTGAGCAACAACATCATGTTGAGCAACAACATCATGTTGGGCAACAACATCATGTTGGGCAACAACATCATGTTGGGCAACAACATCATGTTGGGCAACAACATCATGTTGGGCAACAACATCATGTTGGGCAACAACATCATGTTGGGCAACAACATCATGTTAAGCAACAACAGCTGATGGGATCTCCAGAAAAGATCAGTATTTCACAACCTATTGAAATCTCTCTATTTAAAGGATAGTTGAAATCTTTCTCTCTTTGGTTGTTGTCCCGTCTGACAGTGTGTCTGTCTGTCTGTCTGTCTGTCTGTCTGTCTGTCTGTCTGTCTGTCTGTCTGTCTGTCTGTCTGTCTGTCTGTCTGTCTGTCTGTCACCCTCGACAAGAGTGTGTTAGTATATAATGGTTTGTCTGTTTACCCCTGAGGATATGTATTTGAAAAGCTTAAATATTTTATCTGAGGAAAAATACCTGCTCATCCTCTCCCTTCTTCTGTTTCTACCTCTCCTCGTCCTCCTCCTTCTCCTTCTCCTCCTCCTCCTCCTCCTCAGGTTCAAGTATGTTTATTGAGACAAGAAAGAAATACATCTCAAAGGGATAGAGTAGCTTAGGCTATTTCTACCCCCCTCCTCCTCCTCCTCCATCCTAGTGAACACGAAACGTGTTCTCTAGGGCGGGGTGTAGAGCCCGGGAAGCCTGGCCGGGGCACTTCAAATTCGGGGACCACAGGGACGTTAGAAAGAACTTTTCCAGTGTCAGAGTAGTTAACAGGTGGAATGCATTAGGCAGTGATGTGGTGGAGGCTGATTCCATACACAGTTTCAAATGTAGATATGATAGAGCCCAGTAGGCTCAGGAACCTGTACATCAGTTGATTGACAGTTGAGAGGCAGGACCAAAGAGCCAGAGCTCAACCCCCGCAAGCACAACTAGGTGAGTACTTATTCAGACTTAGAGTCGCCGCATAAGAGATGAGAACAACACGGCTGACTGCCCCCTACACAATTTCACAACATATAATTTGGGGAAACACAGAATACATCGCTTGATAATTAAACTCACCAAGGTCTTTGGTGAGGAGGAGGGGGGGGGGGGCTGACGGTCAAGCCCTACCCCATTCCCCCTGGCTGGGGCCAGATTCACGAAGCAGTTACGCAAGTACTTACGAACGTGTACATCTTTCCTTAATCTTTGACGGCTTTGGTTACATTTATTAAACAGTTTACAAGGATGAAAACTTCCCAATCAACTGTTGTTATTGTTATAAGCAGCCTCCTGGTGCTTCGGAGCTCATTAACTGTTTAATAATTGTAAACAAAGCCGTCAAAGATTGAGAAAAGATGTACAGGTTCGTAAGTGCTTGCGTAACTGCTTCGTGAATCTGGCCCCAGGCATGTATAGACTCTGGTCTGCTACTACTGGACCCTCTCTGGTGTAGCGAGGCGCCTCTCTATCTCAATGATTGATTGATTGATTGATGAAGATTAAGCCACCCAAAAGGTGGCACGGGCATGAATAGCCCGTAAGTGGTGGCCCTTTTGAGTTATTACCAGTATCAATAGATGATACTGGAGATGTGTGGAGGTGCGGCTGCACCCTGCGTGACGGGAGATACCCTCCCGTGGGAAGGGGTATCTCAATGTATAAAGGCTCGAATAAATAAGGGGGAACCAGGAGCTAAGCCCCACCTACTAAGAAATAGCCTCTGGCTATCTTCCTACCACACCTAGACAGCGGCTTGTTTGCGGAAAAAAACAGGCAACCGCCTGCAATTATCCGCTTAGCAGGCGGCAGGGTCACATGACCTGACCTGACCCCAGCTCAACCTGTGAACCTTAACACACTCAAGATGCGACTTTTGAGATAGTAAGTACTGACAACCTGGCGCCACCGAAATCCTGTGTGAGGTGACTACGTGTTTCAGTAAAATATTAAATACAACCATTGATGGCGTCACAGGGCGTAAGGGTGTCACAGGGCGTAAGGGTGTCACAGGGCGTAAGGGTGTCACAGGGTGTAAGGGTGTCACAGGGCGTAAGGGTGTCACAGGGCGTAAGGGTGTCACAGGGCGTAAGGGTGTCACAGGGCGTAAGGGTGTCACAGGGCGTAAGGGTGTCACAGGGCGTAAGGGTGTCACAGGGCGTAAGGGTATCACAGGGCGTAAGGGTGTCTCAGGGCGTAAGGGTGTCACAGGGCGTAAGGGTGTCTCAGGGCGTAAGGGTGTCACAGGGCGTAAGGGTGTCACAGGGCGTAAGGGTGTCTCAGGGCGTAAGGGTGTCACAGGGCATAAGGGTGTGAACGGCATTAGGCCAGAGTGTGGTCGGGTTGACTGTAAAACCCTGGGTGGGCTCCGGCTTTGTGGCTTCCAGAACCTCCCAGTGAATTCAGTAGAGTTCCAGGATGGTCGCCTTTTGTATCATCATGGCAGAGTCGGTTAATGCAGGTTTATGCCTTAGGATGAGTATGGGGTGCACAATAAACTACCGCTCACAACACAAGTATGGGGTGCACAATAAACTACCACTCACAGGACAAGTATAGGGTGCACAATAAACTACCACTCACAGCACAAGTATGGGGTGCACAATAAACTACCACTCACAGCACAAGTATGGGGTGCACAATAAACTACCACTCACAGCACAAATATGGGGTGCACAATAAACTACCACTCCCAGCACAAGTATGGGGTGCACAATAAACTACCACTCACAGCACAAGTATGGGGTGCACAATAAACTACCACTCACAGCACAAGTATGGGGTGCACAATAAACTACCACTCCCAGCACAAGTATGGGGTGCACAATAAACTACCACTCCCAGCACAAGTATGGGGTGCACAATAAACTACCACTCCCAGCACAAGTATGGGGTGCACAATAAACTACCACTCACAGGATGAGTATGGGGTGCACAATAAACTACCACTCACAGGATGAGTATAAGTATAGCCGTAGGATGGAGACCAAAGTTTCCAGACAGCTGGGAGAGACCTAAGAAAGGAACACCTACATATACAAACAAGTTTACAACAATTGTTTTGCTTGCTCCTGAGAGAGCAAGCAAAACAATTGTTGTAAACAACAATTTGCTTGTTCCCGGAGGTCAACACACTGAAGTATCCCGCGTGGCTGGACCCGGAATGTCTTCTGCCTTCAGAAAAAGGTGTAGCGCCGTTGAAGAGGAATGTGGTTTGTGGTGAACCACAGGTGATAATCAAGGTAGTGGTCCGCATGCAGTTCCCCAGACCGGGAAATGTGCCTTTGATCTCCACTGGCGCTGTGACGAAGAGGAGGAGGAAGAATACGGATAGATAGAAAACATGAAATTAGTGGATGGAAGGAGGAGTAGGGGAGAAGTTAGAGAGGACACAGGAAGGAGGGAAGAAGAGAGAAGGAGGGAGGAAGAGAGAAAGAGAGAGGAAGAGAGTAGGATGGAGGAAGAGAGGAGGAAAGAAGGTGTAAATGTTAAATTGAGAAAGAATTAGGAATGAAATAAAATGATAAGTAAAAGAGAAAGAGAAGAGGGTAGAGCTGCCACCATCCATTTAAAATATAATTTTTCATTAGACGAGAAATGGAACTCTTCTCTTAACCCACAATTACCACATTGATGATAACTTCCAATAACATTCAAACATTAATAGAAAATAATACTTCAAAGTTCTTAGGATATTATTCACATACATTTAAAACTTCGAAATTGACATTTATTTTCCCACTATCATTTCGAATACAACTTTACATGTTAATTTAACATTGATTCCATTCTACAGAGGAGTAGTTACTGACACAGACGTCGGGAGCCCATAAGATAGTGTCTTACCTGGTGCCTCAGCTCACACTGTCTTGCCTGGTGCCTCAGCTCACACTGTCTTGTCTGGAGCCTCAGCTCACACTGTCTTGTCTGGTGCCTCAGCTCACACTGCCTTGTCTGGAGCCTCAGCTCACACTGTCTTGCCTGGTGCCTCAGCTCACACTGTCTTGTCTGGAGCCTCAGCTCACACTGTCTTGTCTGGTGCCTCAGCTCACACTGTCTTGTCTGGTGCCTCAGCTCACACTGTCTTGTCTGGAGCCTCAGCTCACACTGTCTTGTCTGGAGCCTCAGCTCACACTGTCTTGTCTGGTGCCTCAGCTCACACTGTCTTGTCTGGTGCCTCAGCTCACACTGTCTTGTCTGGTGCCTCAGCTCACACTGTCTTGTCTGGAGCCTCAGCTCACACTGTCTTGTCTGGAGCCTCAGCTCACACTGTCTTGTCTGGAGCCTCAGCTCACACTGTCTTGTCTGGAGCCTCAGCTCACACTGTCTTGTCTGGAGCCTCAGCTCACACTGTCTTGTCTGGAGCCTCAGCTCACACTGTCTTGTCTGGTGCCTCAGCTCACACTGTCTTGTCTGGTGCCTCAGCTCACACTGTCTTGTCTGGAGCCTCAGCTCATACTGTCTTGTCTGGTGCCTCAGCTCACACTGTCTTGTCTGGTGCCTCAGCTCACACTGTCTTGTCTGGTGCCTCAGCTCACACTGTCTTGTCTGGAGCCTCAGCTCATACTGTCTTGTCTGGTGCCTCAGCTCATACTGTATTGTCTGGTGCCTCAGCTCATACTGTCTTGTCTGGTGCCTCAGCTCACATTGTCTTGCCTGGTGCCTCAGCTCACACTGTCTTGTCTGGTGCCTCAGCTCATACTGTCTTGTCTGGTGCCTCAGCTCACTGTGTCCTTGTTCCATTTCTCTGACCTCTTGCTAAGATTGTTTTATGAAGATTAAGCCACCCAAGAGGTGGCACGGGCATGAATAGCCCATAACAGAGAACTCGTTGTTGTTGTTTAAGATTCAGCTACTGGGAACTAAAAGTTCCAAGTAGCACGGGCTATGGTGAGCCCGTAGTGGACTTACCTGGCACAGGAGTGGGGCAAGTAGCAAGGGCTATGGTGAACCCGTAGTGGACTTACCTGGCACAGGAGCGGGGCAAGTAGCAAGGGCTATGGTGAGCCCATAGTGGACTTACCTGGCGCAGGAGCGGGGCAAGTAGCAAGGGCTATGGTGAGCCCATAGTGGACTTGCCTGGCACAGGAGCGGTGCGAGAAATCGACTTGTTCCCGTATTTTATTTCCCGTGTAACCCTCCTGTTACCGTTGGATTATCAGTGGAAGCTGGTATCTTCTGAGGAAGGGATCAACTCGCCAACCTTTAATAACTGTCTAAGGTTGGGATTATGTAGTTTTACCTCACCTCCCTGGGACAGCTTCGTGGATTTAATTCAAATTTTTATTCAGGTACAAGTACATACATTGATGAAGAGTTACAAACATAATGTTGGATTTATAGATAGAGCTACTACATACAATACCTAAAGCCACTAATACGCATAGCGTTTCGGTCAAACGCTAAGCTCCCTACAAGTCACCACTCAGGGCACCTTCACAACTGTTACAGCGCTACTGTGGCAGGAACTGCTACTGTGACTTGCCACAGTGCAGAGAGAAGATTCCAGCGTGGGAAACGATCGTTCAAGCTTACTATAGAGTGAGAGGAGTTAACAATTTGGGCTTCTCTCTATGCGTAACGAAGCCACGTCTACTATATTCTAAACAGCAGGATGAAGCTGACATGAGAGGGACCACAGGGACTGGAAAGCAAAAAAAAAAAAAAAAAAACGAAATTGGGCGGTGATATCCATTGTCAAAGCCTGTGAAGACGTACTTGGAAACACCTAGCTGGGAACACCTCGCTAACAACACATATTGGGGCGCCGGTGGCTGTGTGGACAGCACACTGGAGACGTAATCCTGTGGCCCGGGTTCGATTCCCGGCGGCGGCGAGAAACATCATGGGGGCAGAGTTTCTGTCACCCTGAGGCCCCTGTTACCTAGCAGTAAATAGGTATTTGGGAGTTAGACAGCTGTTACGGAGCTGCTTCCCTGTGTGTGTGTGTATGGAAAAAAAAGTTAGTAGTTAGTTACAGTTGATTGACAGTTGAGAGGCGGACAGAAAGAGCAGAGCTCAACCCCCGCAAGAACAAATAGGTGAATACTTAGCTGGAAACACTTAGCTGGGAACACGTAGTTGGGAAGACTTAGCTGAGAACACTTGGCTGGGAACACCTAGCTGGGAAGACGTAGGTGGGAAGTGGGGGCCCATAACATACTCTTATGGGGCCTAAATCCACTTACAGGATTAATTCATTTTTATGTGGTGAACAAAAAAGCCTTTAATCAATGAACTGAATAAAAACTGATGAATATGTCTAAATGTTACAGCTTTCATCAAGCGAGTATTTACAAGCTTTTTTTCTGAAAATATAATTATTTAAAAATATAAATACGTATACGAAGCATAATATGGTATAGACTAAACAGTTATTGGCAGGTTTTCTTTTGACTAGACGCAGTGTTTGTAAACATTCCAGCAGCAGCTGTGGTTGTGGGAGGGCCTGGGAGGGTGGGTCGACTCTTCTTTCTTGATTAGTAAGTTTCTTCTCCATAATTTGACTTACCGTTTATTTATAAATCTTTTTTAATCAGACGCAAATCAAATGTTTTATTTATTACTGATGTTTAAGTGTAACATAAACTTGTTACAGTAACAACGTACATTGATCAGTGAGCCTATAGTAAGCTCCAGAATTCAGTGTTCACTGACAAGTGTTTTAGACATGCACAGAATTAGTCCAAGGCCAATTTTAACTGTCACTGGAACGTTTGCGTAAGTTGTTCAATCATGTGTCTAAAACAGCAAAGTGGTTGTGCAGTTGGTTGTACAACCGAAATATCCATGGTTTGAGTTCTTTGACTGAACAGAGATGGTTGGGCTCATTTCCGTTCACCTGATACCTGTGTTCACGTAATAAATGCTGAGAAGAAAGGAAATCTGCCCAATCATCTCTGTACAGTTATAAAAATCAAACCCTGGATATTTCGGTTGTGAACCAACTGCACAACCATGTTGCTGTTTTACGGGGGTAAGGAATAATGCCCAACCACTTGGGCTGGATGGTAGAGTGACGGTCTCACTTCATGCAGGTCGGCGTTCAATCCCCGTCCGTCCAAGTGGTTGAGCACCATTCCTTTCCCTCCGTCCCATCCCAAATCCTTATCCTGATCCTTTCTCAGTGCTATATAGTTAATGATTTGGTGCTTTCTCCTGATAGTTCTCTTTAGGAATTAGGCAATTGTTGAGGGTTGCATTCTGGGGAAAGTCACTAGTTGGCCTAGGCCTGGGGTGACTTCGATGAGTCTAACGTTCTTGTTACCAACAGTGGGGAAATGAAGAAACCATATACTGTACAGTATATATATTAAACATCATTGGGCACTGGACGCAATTCTCGTCCACTCCACTTGCAATAGTTTTACACTTGGACTTGGCTCCATGTATGCCTGCCCTTTATTTCCTTTGAAAAAACCATGCCAGAATCCAATTTCTTTCAACACCATGGGTTTCTTGATTAACTTTTCATTAGGCACAGTATTAAAGTATTTTTGAAGTCAAGGTATGGAATGTTGCAAACTCCTCAATTGAGTGCTTCAGATATGCTGGAAAAGAATGAGGGTAAAGTTGTTGAACATGAATGTCTTTTAGTAAAGTCATGCTGTCATTCCTTAAGTAATCTGTTTCTGAAGATGTGAATGGGAAACCAAGCTAATTGGCTGATAGTTGCCCATTCCTAAAAATTGTCACTATAGTTCCAACCCTCTATTATTCTGTTATGCAAGGCATTGGTTTGCAAAGATAAACCTTGCATTCTTTTAGGATGCTGGTAAATACTGTACTTTGATTGGTCTTAAACTTGTTGAGCTTTAAAATTTTCTATATATACTTAATAATTTTGACCCAAGTAACTTCTAATCTAGTTAACTTATTTTTTTCATCTTCTATATAAATTTAGTCACCTGCAGGTAAATCATAAAATTCCTGTCTTGTAAACGCTGAAGTAATGAACTTAAAAGGCTACCTATTTCTGTCATCATCAGTTACTTAGCCAGTTTTCTTCCCTTACATCTCTGTTTAATATACAAGTACTGTATCATTAGGGTCCTGTTGGTATAGTCAGGGTTCATTCTTGACTCGGAATTGAGAATTCTTGGTTCGAATCTCTGCTGGAACAGAAATGGTTGGATGCATTTCCTATCACCTATGCTCTGTTCACCTAGCAGTATGTATGTGCCCAGGAGTTAGTTTGTTGTGGGGATGCATCGTGGGGAGGGTCAGTAATTCGACCCTGGGGGGGAACTCAATATAAGCTTTACTGTATACATAAACTGACTGCCTGTCACCTGACACAATGAATAATTTTTTTAATTATTTTTAAAGAATCCTTTGGAATTTGAATTTGCCTTCCCTGGTATCCACAATTCTTAATTTTTAGCAGGAGCACATCTTGTACATAAGCCTACAATATTGAATTATCAGTGATTATTTCATTGGCTGTTTATGTTTTGGGCATGTTAAGGTAGGGCCAGGAGTGAAATGCACGTCTCGTCCACATGGCATTTATTTACCAAAAACAATGAAGTCACACCGGGTATTGCATACATGACTTGCTATTTACAATACAGTATTTATAAAGCAAAAGAGCATCTGTTTATAACATTATGCACCTAACCTAAGTAGTATTTAATCCTACAAAATACTCTAATCCTAACGCTACTGGTACCTAGTATGTAAATCCAGTTTTATAAAGTGTGATATATTTCAGAGTGGTGAAGGATGGGTGTTGACTGGGAGTACCTCCGTAGGGTTACTGGGGATTCGGAGGACATGGGTGAAGCTGAATTGGAGAAGCTGTATCAGGTTTGTGGATAAACATGATTTACATGTACTGTATTTGCATGTGGCTTGTTTGTTTATGTAACATTATACATTACTATGTTTATGTAATGTATAGTGTTTATGTAACACTATACATTATAAGGACTATGCATTTATGCCAGGATTTGAAATTTCAAGTTATAAATCCAATATATAATAGACTGTCGAACTTTTGGTGCAGTAAAAGGATTTTTGTGTCTAAGTAGTTCTGAAGTTACTCTAGCATGGTCCCCCACAGTGCAGTTCAATTTTACATCACTTGTCATGCAACTTGTCACATATGAGTCAGTCTGCTATTAGCTCCAATGCTACAACATTTAGTATCTTACTTTTTCCTGCTGGGGCTTGTATGTGTTTAATGGTACCCAGATGTCCCAATATGACACTATCATTAGGGGTTTACAATGTAAGAGCTGCCAGAATGAGGATTATCAAAGACTTCTAGTCTTGTGTGGTAAATTGTCCCACACAGCATTGCAAGCTGTGGTAGATGAGGGCATACACATACTTGTAGTCCACTGGCATATCGGCACAATTACATCAGCCAGAAGTCTGAGTTCTTCTAACCATGCCCCCCCTGGATGGGTCAAGCTGAACCAGCTTCAACCAAAATGCTTGGTAAAGTGGTTAGACTAGCCCACCACCTCGCACCACAACCAGGAAGTGGCTATAGACGTTAGGACCAAAGGAACCAGGATTCATTTTCGAAATGTGGTCCTGGCCTTAAAGTATTAATGGTGGCAAGTCCCCACCTATTCTATGAAGGATGCAGATGGCATTGGAAATATAGATGGAAATGAATTATACACAACAGGAGTGAATCCATTGCAGGCACAGAATTCAGAACCATATCTACGTTGGTGCCAAAGAGGTATTAGGCATGATTAGGACAAATGAGTAAAAAATGTCCCAACCTGTAAAAAATGGAGAGACCCCCAAGACTTGCAGATGCACTAAACAAAAAATCCAATGCCCTTCCTCGGCAACAACTGAAAGTAAATATTCCGTTCTCCCCACCACATGCATGCACACAAAGTACATTTGTTACAACAGGCTTTCCTGTGTAAGAATTCGACCCCGGTACTTGGGGCATAACTGAGACTTTCAGGACCATGGAGAGAGGGAACCTGCTGCATGGGTGACAGCTTCTTCCCCCTATCAACCTACCCTAGCTTTGCGCCCTGGAGAGGCCACTCCAGACCAACAACCAGAGCACAACTCCACAATCTCCTGAAACTGATGGATGCCTACTACTACTAAATTGTTATGATAGAACCACAGAGATCTTACAGAAAAGTCTCTAAAATGGTTGATATACTGTATTCTAAAAAAATTATGTTTCCCGCTCTGATCTTCTTGCACTACTATTTTCTAATCTATCCCTATTTAACATATGGTATGTGCACATGGGGGTTCAACCACTGCAAACTACCTCTAACCCATCAACACCCAGGCAAAAATATGCTATCAGAACCATAACAAAAACTGTCTTCAGACAACATAAAGCCCCTCTGTTTAAATCTCTAAACATACTGAATATTTAAGTCAAGACCGGAGGGGAAGGGGGCAATGAGACCCTGACTCACCCAAGGTGAAAACCATCCCAAGCAGGAAGGACCTCTAAGGAAGCAAAATTCCCAAAACAACATAGAAGAGAACTGTCAGTGCAGGGGGCAGCACTAGAGAGCATGCAGGGAAGAGAACCCTGAGCACATGAAGCTCTAGGCACTCTTAAAAGGCCAGACCATGCTTCACCTACAGTGTACAAACCCAAGTCACACAGGACAAAATCCAAAGAAGCACTAAGCTGAAGAGCACCAGTACCAGCCACAGCTTTCAAATGATCTAGGACCCTCTACTGTAGACAAGTTGCACACTGCATCAGAAGAAGAACTGTACTGTAGCCAGTGGACATCGTGAACTCAATCCCTCCCCCTTTTCCCTCTCTAAATAATTGGTAGGGATGGGGTGAACGAAAGCATGCTTGTTTTGAGAGATTTTCCATTATTTGTTTTCATTGTTGGGCAAGTTCATTTGGCGGGCTGTGCGGCTTTAGTCTCCTATTCAACCCAGCAGCAGTTTGTATTGGTTTACTGACTCTGGATGCCTTTCCCAGTGAGAAGGCAGAATCTTACCTGCTTCTTGTGGTTCTGTGACAAGGTCAGGTTCTGGTGCTGGTCCCAGGTAGGCTGAACTGAACTCCATGGCTGATGCTATCTAGTACTTTATGAGCTTGCTGATCTGAACTACAGTATATGGGAAGGATCCCCCCTGCTGGATAAGCCAGACATGTGGATAAGCAGAATTCTTACCAGGGAGGTGTAAAAGTGAACATACTACTACAGTATTTGCAATTTTTTGTACCACAACCAACATAATTTGAATTTTCACAAGCAGTATAATTAAAAAATATACCAGTACAGTACTGTAATTTAAAATAGAAACTTCAGCTTGCCTTGTTGTAGTTTGTCTTCTTGATTGATACTACATACAGGACTGTACAGAGCTTCAAATCGACAATTCTTGAAAATTTACATGACCTAACTTAACACTAAAATTACTGCCAGACTGTACTGGCATCGGGCATCAGACAGGCATCAGGCTGAGGACAGTACAGCTTGGCAAGGTCAGTTTTGACTGCCAGCTGCTGAAGCATCACTGGTTGAAGGCTCTTGGCTTTCTGACAAGGCTTCATTGGTTGAAGGGCCTTGGCTTGCTGTTTTTTGCCAAATAAGAATCAACTTTAGCTTACCTCCTGTGTTCATTGGCCCTTCTTATGATAAGCTATTTGGTTTACTGCAAGTACTGATACATGTTTCCAACTTCTGGATTAGCACAGTTGGACAAAAAAATAATTAATATGTCAACAGAAGACATGAGTAAACTGTATTGGGTTGTCTGTAATATTAGCACAACCTTCTTCCTCCTAATACCACCAGGATCATTGCTGCTACTACCAGACATTAGTCTTGGCAAAAAATTATCAGAGTTACTATGCAAACAAGCAAGTTATTAAAGAAAATGTTTCGGATATTTCCAGATATGGATATAATTGCTCTATGAATGTAAATAAAGAAAACAAGTGATAAAACAATCGGTGAAACATCCAAGGATAAAACGGGAAGAATAAGCAAAGTTGATCACCGGGTGTTGACAAGTGCCAGATGCAGCTTTGCAGAATGTCTGCCCAGTGAAACTATAAATATTTATTTTGTGTTTTTTTCTTACATTTTTCATACATATTAATAATTCTATAATGAATAATTTATTTATTTATTTTTTGGGCTTGGCAGATATAATTATTTCTTCAGAACTGCTGTTCTAGGGTTAAAAGAGGTTGTTGCCCAGAAAATTGCCTTGGGAATTACTTGTGCCCAATTTCTGGAGGCTTATGTTTGTGAAAAGTTGGCAGTTTATCTTAAATAATGAACAGATGGATTTTCATAAAGAACTAGAAAAATCAATGAGCTATTTAAATAAACATTTTCTGTAATACAGTATTGCAGCTCTTAATTTCTGTGTCTTGGCACTACAGTATACTGTATATAATCCAATATACAGTACTTTATTTTATTTCATAGGTTAATGCTCTATTGTAAGGCTGATAAAATAATGATGATGATAATAATGATGGTGACTGAAAGACCCAATTTGTTTAAGTGTATTAAAAACCAAATTTTCAGATGTAACCTACGTCCTTTCTCAAGATACTGTATACAGTATTCTGAAAAAGATCCTGGGGGCTTGCGTTTATAAATCTGGCAGAGTGACTCACTTGACGTCAACCATTAGATGTCGTTGTGATTATGATGCCAAAGGATGTCGTAGTTTCAGAAGAATGCTCAATTATTCTGACTTCTATGAACTGTGGGCAGGGTTCTATGGAATTGGCATCCCTAATTTGAAAATCACAAGGTTGTCTGTGCTTATATGACTTGATGAAATTACTGTACAGTGGAACTTCGAGTGATGAGCGGCTCTAGTTATGAACATTTCAAGTAACGAGCAAGCCACTCGCAGAAAATATGTCTCGATTGACGAGCTTTCCTTCGATTAACGAGCGTTCCCGCTGGTTCTTGGACACCAATGATGACAGTTTTGTTGTTATTTCACAAGACGAGTTTTCCACATGACGAACTCGGTGCCGGAACGGATTAAACTCGTTAATCGAGGCACCACTGTAGTTAGTTTTCCTTCCTTATGAATAATCTTATGGTTAATTGGATCTACTTTACTAAATGATTTATTGCCCTTTACAGTCTCTATAGACTATAACTACTCCTTCCATTAGATGTTTCTTTGATATTTGAGCAAATGTATAATTTAACTACAGTATTATTAAACTCCATCCTATGATTAAAATCCAAACATTTAAGTTTTTCATTCACCTTCATTTAAGCACTATGGCATTGTAGTAAATTTCTCAATAATAAAAATTTATTTAACAAATATACATTGGAATATTACACAGGGGTTTAATGATTGTTAGAATATGTTCATTTAATAAGGCCACTAATAAGCAAACCGTTTTGGGCATAATTTAAAATAATACTGTGCAATGAAGCTGTTTTAAAGGTTTGATGAGGTAGACAATACTAACCAAGAGGTAAGTTAACATGTATTTAGAATTTAGCAAAAAATTTAGCAAATGATATACAGTACATCTTTTAAGAAGTACATAACATAAAGAATTTGAATATATGGACACGTCTTAAGGGGCAATACTTAAATAATGTATGTTAACATTGAAGGATTGTTGAAAATTATGATGATAATTGCACAATTGTTTATTTTTATATTATTTGAGGCTTGGTCCGGTAAATATATTCATGTTAATTCTTAGCAGTCAGGTATCCAATATTCATAAGGATTTACAAGAATTCTTTTGATTTTGTGCAGACTCTCGTGGGGATTACAAAGCTGGAAGATCAAGATAGGACTGTTAAAAAGTTGGAAATGCTGTTTACTCACACCCAGGCAGTGATGATGGCTAAATATTCACAGGTAAAATTTATACTTATCTCTTATTTTGTTTAATTTGACTAGATGTAGCAGGTGTACACTTTATGACTTTCGACAAAGATTATGAAATTATTATTATAACCTTGTTTTTCAATTTCATGAGGTGAAGGTAGTGAGGTGAGTAGTTGTAAACATATTTCTGGAGAAGATGGGAAAACTATTTTAGAAATAGAGGGTTAAAGATATTGAAAATACTGAATGTGAAACCCATTTTTTCACAACAACAGTATGCTTTCCACTCTTGAAGTAATAAGACACTTTAAGGTGTCTGAATCATAAAGCTCCTACTAAGGATAAGCACTCAATGGTTAAAAACACTGTTTGTGAAAGTGCAAGTGGTGAGGGAGTTAAGTGCTCCACTTAAGCCCTATTCCAGGTTCCCAAGACCTGCCATATGGTTGTGTGGTGGTGTTGGAAGCCGATTGACTAGAACTGAGGGTGGAGATGCTGCCTGACGGTAGGCTATCTTTCCCCTTACCCCCCCCCCAAATGAGTCTGGGACTTGGGGCAAAAGGGCTCTTGCTAGTTCTAAAATAATTTGATTATTTACATAGTTGGGGAGTTCTTTTGGCAGGTTTCTAGGCTTTTGTGTGTATTGAAGCCAGCGGTGGTATGTTTTCACTCGCAGACTTTCTGGTTCCCTTTCCTGATGAGGGCATGAAAATACATATCACAGCCCCTGCGCCTTTATGAAGAGGGGTAGATTTTCGCACTGTTTGCCGGTAAGCCTATAGAACTCCGATGAGACCTAGTAGATAGTAGTATCAGTACAGTATATAGTAGCTTCGGTGAGCCTCCAGGGCTCATCCAGAAGTTAGCATTTCATTACATTCAGTGCTGGTTTTCTACTGGATGTTGCAACTATGTGTCATGGAAGGGTAGTTCTGCTTGTGATATTCACAGGCCCTTTTGCAGTTTGCCCTTTTGACACTGCCATAGGAGTTCATCTAGCTCACTTTGCTCACTCCTGGTCCCACAATTCATGGGAGTTTTCGGTCATTTTGTATGACCAGTAGTGGAGTTGGTCGGTCCCTTCCTCCTGCTTGGGCTGAGAGCTTCTGGGTCAGGTATCCTCCCATTGTGGGTGTCCTGGTTGTTTCTGGTCCCGAAGAGGAACTCTATTGACCTATGGTCAATAGAGTTCAATAGGAGCCGGTCGGCCGAGCGGACAGCACGCTGGACTTGTGATCCTGTGGTCCCGGGTTCAATCTCGGGCGCCGGCAAGAAACAATGGGCAGAGTTTCTTTCACCCTATGCCCCTGTTACCTAGCAGTAAAATAGGTACCTGGGTGTTAGTTGTCACGGGCTGCTTCCTGGGGGTGGAGGCCTGGTCAAGGACCGGGCCGCGGGGACACTAAAGCCCCGAAATCATCTCAAGATAACCTCATCTCAAAATGGTACGTCATCGATCTTTTGGGTTTGAACACCTCCATTCAATGTCCAACCTTGGCTCAACCTGGTTCCAGTTGGTCATGTGTTGCCTCAGGCCACTTCTCCCGGCTTGGATTCTCTTCTTCGTTCTAGTAAACCCAGCTTTGTATGTAATGAAAAGACTTTCTGGATGAGCTCGAATGGGTCCCCGACTCCCTCCCAACCAGGTTAGTCCTGGTTGGTAGTCCATTATTGAGCTGTTCATCAATTCCAGAACTGGCAAAGAAGATGGCTGCATGTGGAAGCTGGGCCGCCTGGTAGTGGCATTTGGTACTATGAGTTTCGTGCTAATTTTGAATGTTTCTCTTGTTCATTTATAGAGTTGTTTGATGTTTTCAAGGATTTGATCTTTGTTAACTCTCTAGTTGTTTGTAAAGCTTTACTGACTTTGTGGATGCTTTACCATTTTGGTGGTGAATTATCACTTGCTCTCTGTGCCACTGTTAAGGGAGCCAGGTCTTGGCTCTGGTTCACTTTAGGCCAGAGACAACACCCATGTCTGATGTGACCTATTTGCATGGAACAATCTCGGCAAGATAGCTCCAGGGAGCCACTGGGACTCCTCCAGATACCCAGCCTTTCATTACATTTAGTGCTGGGTATTAGTGTATTTATATATAGCATTAGATACAATATCTAAAAAGTGCTGTAGTTAGGATGAGTGGAAGAACGAGAAGATGGAGGACAGACATGGTGAATAAGTGGATGAGAAACTGGATACTGTGAAGAGTGCATGAGAAGTGGCATAGAATAAGACTAGGGGGGAATAAATTTAATTTAAGAGTGACTGTTTGGCAGTTTTTAAATGATGGCTCGCATGAAGCATTTTATACTTAATTATATGAAACACAGGTACTTCTGTGGATGTTTTGCTGAAGTGTGACTTTGCTACCTTTATATTGTGCCTGGAGTATGTCGAGTGGAAGGAAAGGCTAATGAATGATCTTTAATATTTGAATATCTTTGTTTATTTCCATTAGTGAGTCTACCCCTTAAAACAAGGTCAAGAGGTTGTGATGATGGTACACAAAACTGTTAAGGTGATTGCTTAAATGCAAAAAATTCGTCCATTTAGGTTGAAGTGATGGAGGAAGAGCTTCGCCATCTTGCAGAGTCGGTTGGGCGGGGAGATGCCAAACGTGAGAAGGAGCTCCAGAGAGAGATTCTACGTTTACGATCCATTGTTGAAAATGGAAAGGCCACAACCAGTGATGAAGATGTTGCATATGTGAGTAGATAATTAGGTATTCTCAGTTGATACCTAATAATTTAGTTGTTTTTATGCCTATTGCTTTTCTTGAGTTTTCCCAGTAAATATACTGAGAATGCATCATTGTGTTTATTTAAAGACTTCTCAAGTAATTAAACAAAGTTTAAAATACTTAAGGATGAAATTTATCAAAGGAACAGTCTCCACCAGAAGCAGAGATCAGGTGAGACAAACAACTACCTCACCAGAAAAAGCTTCCAGAAAGTCGGCTCAGTTTTACAGACAACTTAAGGGTTCACAGAAAATGAAGCCTTGAAAAACTGCCAAACAGCTAAATACAAACAAGTCACATGGAATAAGGGATTCATTCAGATGAGCTTGAAATTTGTTACAGTAGTACCAGTTGCCACCAACAGGTGGCCTGACCCCGACTCTCGGCTGGCTTCCTAAGTCAGTTGGTTCTGTTCCTGACATTGGTGTCCCCACACCAACTTTTAGTGCTTCTGGTCATGCCAGCTCATGGGCGAGCCTCGATGCTTCAAACCAAGTGCTGGCCTTCTTTGGACTTCTTGTCCTGTGGGAGCCATTTGCTTTGTTCTATTTTAGTGTAGCTTCATGTGCATATTTTGATTCCAGCTTGTTTTGAGCTGCATGCACTCAAGGTTTTCTTCCATATGTGCTCACTATCACTGCCCTTGCACAGAGTTGCCTTCCCTTGTGTGTTCGGGGTTCGTCTCTCTTTGACTAGTCTGTTGAGGTGTGGCCCCTTGCCTTGGGCTGTTCAAGGATATTATGAACTCTTTGTCCCCTGGTTAGGGGACATTCTTTGGTTGTGTTGGGTTCATGCACTTGTTTACAGGGCATGCTGCATGTGTCTCCCAGAGTCAGATGCTAAGGTTATGGTTGGTGTTTGTTCATTTGGCAAGGGGTCCCAGTGCCTAGGGTATCCACTTGCTTTTCCTTCGGGTCCTAGGAATCCCCCTCTGGTCTTTTGTGGTCCTTTTGAAGAGCCCCCGGACTACTCCGATCTTGCATTTTGTGAATTTAAGGGGGGGTGTTTATTGTCTTTGCTACCTGATGATGATCATTCTTTCTGCCCCTGCCATGCTGTCTCTTGGGTCGGTGATGTTTGTGACCCTGTATCCTGTGAGGCATATTCTCACTTGGTCTCTACCTTGATGAATTCTGCCTCCCAGTTGGAGGCTTTCCAGGCAGCTACTGCTTTACAGGCTAAGTTTGCCCGTGTGAAGCATTTGCTGCATATTGATTGGCTGGAATCCCTGGAGCTGGGCCCTGTGATGATTAGGGACCTGTACCTGGAGTTAGTTTTGGTGATATACACCTAGACTTGGTCCCATTCATGTCTGAATTTCAATTCGCGAGCGCTTTGTCATAGGTTCGTATCCTGGCCGGGGAGGATTTACTGGGCACAAATCCTTAACTGTAGCCTCTGTTTAACTCAACAGTAAAATGTGTACTTGGTTGTAAAAACGATTCTTCGCGGCGGGGATCGTATTCCAGGGACCTGCCCGAAATGCTACGCGTACTAGTGGCTGTACAAGAATGTAACAACTCTTGTATATATCTCAAAAAAAAAAAAAAAAAAAAAAAAAAAAAAAAAGGTTGTGATCTGAGTAACATGTATAGTATTTGTAATCATTATGTCCCTAATCAGGGACATATAATGTAAAAATAAGATCTAAGGTGTTTTCCTTCCTATTAGTTGCTGCTGCCTCCGCCTCTGCTGCCACCATCACCGCTGATGCCGCAACAACCAGCAGCAGTTGATCTCATCCCTTTGGTGGGTGTTCTCGGTGTTCCCAGTCTTAAAGCGAGACTCGACAGAACTATGGTACATCCTCAGTCTTTTGGGTCGGAACTTTTTCTTCCCCTCCCCAACGTTCCTCATGACCACTTTGCCCCCAAGGTTTGCCTGATATTGCAGGTAGGGGCTTGGATTGCATCCCCTGAACATCAAGGACGAGTATTGGCATGTCCCTATTCACCCAGGTGTCGGCAACTGGTTACGCCTCGTTATGGAAAATCTTTCTTACTTCTTCAGGGTTCTTCCCTTCAGCTTGAATCTTGTTCCTCACATGTTTATCAGGCTAGCACAAGTTATTGTGGCTTGGCTGCATTTGTTAGGCCAATACACAATCCCCTATCTCGATGATTGGTTGGTGTGGAGCCCTCAGTCAGTCAACATATCAGTTGGTCAGGGATCTTGTTCTCTCCCAGCTCACCAGATTTGACTTCCTTGTAAACTGGCAGAAGTCCCAGTTGTCATTGTCCCAAGTTTGGACTTGGCTGGGTCTCATTTGGCATGCTCGGTGTCTCTTTTTCCTGCCTCCGGCAGTTTCGCTCCTCCTCCAGCTTCATCATCATTTGTTATTGGAGGAGCCCCGGGCATCTCGCCGATTAGTAAAAGGGGTTGTACAGGAGCCTGAACTTTATCCGTTTTGTCTTCCCTATGTGCAGGGTTTGGTTCTGGGCATTGTTCTGGTTTCTATGGTTCTGCCCTTTCTGCTGCTCCCAGGACTGGTAGATTTTTTAGTAGGCCATTTTTCGCAACTTCCTTCAGTACAATACACTTAGGAGCTACAACAGTTGCTGAATTCTTTCCTTTCTGCTCTCCTCTTTCTGGAAGATGTGGATTGGGTGTTGCTATCTGTAAGTAATACTTTCCACCCACTTTACAGTGTGTCGGTTGAATCTCTCTGTGCATGTATTGCATCAGGATTGTGGCAAAACTAAAACGTCTTCTGGACGAGGTAGTAGGCATCCTTCAGTCTCGGGAGACTATGGAGTTGCGCCCTAGTTGTCAATCCTGGTGCAGCGTCTGGTGTGACTGATGAGGCCAATCCGAGAGTGGCAGTCCATCCCACACCGAGCACAAACGAAGTCCGATTCTGGTCTGTCTTCCTGGTTACCGGCTTTCCTTCTCTGTCTCTTTGCCTCCGATTCCTTGGCAAGTGACTCCTCGAACTTGGAGAGACCTCGTTGAACAGACTGCCTCCAGGCTGAACGGTCTGCAGCCAGTGTCTCCCATATAGCAAGATCGACGTCCATGGCTTTCAGGTCCCTTTTGCATACGTCTTTGTACCGTAGCTGGGGCTTGCCTACTGGACGCTTTCCCTGCCTCAGCTCTCCATACAGGAGATCCTTGGGGATCCTGCCGTCGCCCATTCGCACAACGTGCCCGAGCCAGCGCATTCGTCTCTGTTTCAGCATTGTGTACATGCTGGTGATTCTTGCTCTCCCCAAGACGTTGTTGTTTGTCACCTTGTCCTGCCAGGTGATGTCCAAGATGTGTCTAAGGCAGCGCATGTGGTAGGCATTCAGCCGTCTTTCCTGACGGGCGCGGAGTGTCCAAGACTCGCTGCCATAAAGGAGAGTGCTCAGGACACAGGATCTGTAAACCTGAATCTTAGTATACTCAGTCAGCCTATTGTTGGCCCACACTCTCTTTGTCAGTTTGGACATGGTAGTAGATGCCTTACCGATGCGTTTGTTTAGCTCCGTATCAAGAGAGAGGGAGTCAGAGATTGTGGAGCCCAGGTACACGAAGTCGTGAACAACTTCCAGTTTGGAATCAGAGATGCCGATGTCAGGTGGGGAGTCCACTCCTTGTCCCATGACTTGTGTTTTCTTCAGACTGATGGTGAGTCCGAAAGCCTGAGAGGCCTCGCTGAAGCGGGTTATGAGCCGTTGGAGGTCTTCAGCTGAGTGGGCAGTGACTGCTGCGTCGTCGGCAAAGAGGAAGTCGCGCAGACACCTCAGCCGAACCTTTGTCTTGGCTCTCAGCCTGGCGAGGTTAAAGAGCTTCCCATCCGACCTGGTCCGGAGGTAAATGCCTTCCGTGACAGATCCGAAGGCGTGCCGCAGCATAACTGCGAAGAAAATCCCGAATAGGGTTGGAGCCAGTACGCAGCCCTGCTTTACTCCACTTCGGATGTCAAAGGCGCCTGATGTTAGGCCATCAAAGACCACGGTGCCCCTCATGTTCTCATGGAAAGATCTGATGATGCTGAGGAGCCTGGGTGGGCATCCGATCTTGGGGAGGATCTTGAACAGGCCATCCCTGCTGACGAGGTCGAAGGCCTTCGTCAGGTCTATGAAGGCTACAAAGAGTGGCTGCTTCTGTTCCCTGCATTTCTCCTGCAGTTGTCTGAGGGAAAAGACCATGTCGATGGTGGACCTGCCAGCTCTGAATCCACATTGTGATTCTGGATAAACTCTCTCTGCAAGTACTTGGAGCCTCTTCAATGCGACTCGAGCAAACAGCTTTCCGACAATACTGAGGAGGGAGATTCCACGGTAGTTGTTGCAGTCGCCCCTGTCACCTTTATTCTTATACAGTGTGACGATGTTGGCATCCCTCATGTCCTGTGGCACCTCTCCTTCTTCCCAGCAGAGGCAGAGAATTTCGTGCAGCTCCATGAGCAGGCTACCTCTGCAGCACTTCAAGGTCTCAGCAGGAATGCCATCTTTGCCAGGAGCTTTACCAGAAGCAAGGGAGTCTAGGGCATCGCTGAGTTCTTCCAGGGTCGGTTCACTGTCGAGCTCCATTAACACAGGCAGACACTCAATGGCGCTCAGGGCATCTTCGGTGACCACATTGTCCCTGGCATATAGCTCAGAGTAGTGCTCGACCCAGCGCTTCAGCTGCAGTGTCTGGTCCTGAATCACCTCGCCAGTGGCAGATTTCAGAGGAGCGGTCTTCCTCTGGATTGGGCCAAGGGCCTGCTTGATGCCGTCATACATTCCCCTTACATTGCCTGTATCCGCTGCAGTCTGTATCTGGGAGCAGAGCTGGAGCCAATAGTTGTTGGCACATCGCCTGGCGCTCTGCTGCACTTTGCAGCGGACGGCCCGAAGGATCTGTAAGTTGCGCCGACTTGGGCAGGCTATGTAGGCTGCCAAGGCGTTTCTCTTCTCTTCGATTACAGGTGTCATCTCTTCCGAGTGAGCCTCGAACCAGTCTGCCGACCTGCTGGTCTTCTTGCCAAAGGTGGAAATGGCAGCGTTGAACACAGCGTCTCTGAAGTGCTCCCATCTTTTACAGGTAGTGACCCCAGCTGGGCCAGGAAGAGCTTCCTCGAGCACGTGTGCAAAATCTTCCACCTTGTCCTGGTTGCGGGTCTTGGTGGTGTCGATGCGAGGTCTGCCCGCCTTTTTCGAGTGATGAATCTTCTTTGGTTGCATCTTGACCCTGCTACATACCAGGGAGTGGTCGGTGTCACAGACAGCACTCTGGTAGCTACGCGTAATCTTGACGCTGGGTAGACTTGCACGCCTGGTAAGAATCAGGTCAAGCTGGTGCCAGTGCTTGGATCTGGGGTGTCTCCAAGATACTCGGTGTTGAGGCTTTGTGCCGAAGAACGTGTTGGTGACACAAAGACCATGAAGGCAGCAGAGTTCTAGCAGACGTTGCCCGTTCTCATTCATCCTTCCTATGCCGAATTGACCCAGGCAAGTGGGCCAAATGTTGTGCTCGGCACCCACTCTGGCGTTGAAGTCGCCGAGGATGAACAGTGGCTCCTTTACAGGGATTCTCGCTATGACTCTGTTGAGGTCATCGTAGAATTTTTCCTTTGCCTCTGCTGGAGAAGTCAGGGTTGGTGCATATGCACTAATTACATTGACTGGTCCTGTTTGGGAGTACAGTTGCAGAGACAGAATTCGTTCGGTTTCCCCCATCGGTGGCATAATGTGTCCCAACAGTGCATTCCTGACGGCAAATCCCACACCATGTTCTCTGGTCTCATCTGGAGGTTTTCCTTGCCAGAAGAAAGAGAAGGTCCTCTCTCTCACAGATCCTGATCCTGGGAGCCTGGTCTCTTGGAGAGCAACAATATCCATCTGCAGCTTGCTCAGCTCCCTATCGATGAGTGCTGTTTTTCGGGCGTCATTGATTTCTTGCAGGTCGTCAGAGAAACCTGGTGTCAGTGTCCTGACGTTCCATGTGCCCAGCTTTAGGGCAGTTGATATTTTCTTCTTTGGTTTGGTATTGCTTGGTGCAAAGTTGTCGGGCCGCTTGTCAGTTTTCACCCTAAACCCCACGCACCCAGTGAGGTTAACGGACCGTGGCGAGGCAACACCTTATTGGCTGGGGTTTGCCCAGCTTGAGGCGGGCGGTAGCTGCCCAGTGGGGCGCGATGACCCCTCCCACCGTCGGAAGCAACCCCTGGCGTCACACTCTTCGCCAATCGAGCAGAAGACTTAAAACCGGTAGACTGTCGCTTCCCGTGTTGGTTCGACGCTGTGAGGCGAAGCTGGAGTGTCCTCTCCAGGGCGCAAAGCCTGGGTAGGTAGATATGGAGGAGAAGCTGTTACCCATGCAGCAGGTCCCCCCTCTCCACGTTGCTGAAATTATCCAATAGAGAGGCAAATGCCAATACGCATGGTTCCAGCAACGTCGCAGGAGCTGCCAGAACGAGGTCGACGTCAACAACGAACTGCCTTAGGGGCTCCAACTCCGGATTTTTCCTCGAGGTTGACTCCTGAAGCCTTCCCAAAAACAAGGGTATGGCCGCAAGGCAGCGGAGGTTTAAAATCAGGGTTTTCCTTCCCCTAGATGGGCTGCCTTCCCAGGCTATCGAGTCCCATCTACCCGGAGCAGCTGGTTTTAAGGCGCCAGAGGCACGCCCTCGCCCCTTCTCCTGTCGGTAAAAGCAGTTCCGCCGGACTTAGACTAAGCCACCCGTGCAGGCCAGGAGTTGGACTTGGTTGTCAGAGGCTATTTGAGACACATGCCGTATAGGAGCATTTTATAGGTCATGGGAGCTCGTCCCCCATTACCACCCCCTGGCTATGACAACCCCTTGGAACTATGTCAACCCCTTGACAACCCCTTGGACGAGGTAGTAGTGCTGGTTTATCATGTGCCTGTGTGGGTTGTTGATGTTGGGATTATATTTTTTGGCAGCCCTATGGCAGCCCTTGGTGAATCTCAGCAATGGTGTGGTGGACAGCTCAGGTTGAGGATACCTCATTCTTTTAAATAATACCAGTGGCTCTATCTTGGGCTTGGTCACCTGTTCCTCCTCAGATGTCCTTGCACTCTGCCCAGCTATTTACTGCACCATTCTGCAATTACATAGGTGAAATGTTGGCCAGGGAATTCAATGCAGAGACCTGTTCTCTCTGGGTCTTCTCTGTTTTTCTCAGTGGAGAAAGGCTCTCCTATACTCCTTTTAATACTCAACATTTTGTGAGTTATTTTTTTCAGCCTTTGCTTGGTTCATAAGGTTGTACTGTATTGAGCTGCTCTTGGTTTATTTTCCTGGATCTTCAGGATGGCTATTAAGAGCTGGGATAAAATAATTTGTAAAAATACTGGACGTGTCTCCATAGGGCTAGAGTCAATTGGAACCTGATGGATATTTGCCATCTTAAAAGTCCGGTGTGTTAGCCTGGAGGAGCTACTGAGGGGCTGCTCAGAAAGGGGAATTTTGTTTAACTCTTAACCACTGTGCTGCTCGCCTTCCAAATACAGCACCCCCACCCCCTGTGCGCAGGAAATAAATTATCGGGAAAACATTCTTTTTGTTTATGAAAATGTTAAATACCCTTTCCTGATCACAGATGTGTAAAAAAAAAATCGAAATTGTAATTACTTGGCCGCAATGGGGTCCGGAAAATGTGTGATATCACAATTTGGTGGTCGCCCGTGACGTAGACTCCTGAAGCCAGCCGCCTGCCAGCTTCAACATGCACCAGTTGCCACAAATATTTTTGTTCATTTTTTGCGTACATTTCCAAATACATTTTTTTTTCTTGCCAATCCTAGGTATAATGAACACGTACACAATATTATGGCAGTTGAACATCTGAACTGTCCCAAGACACTGTGTTATGTCTCTCAAATGTATCCACATATATTGCTCATATATCCAATGTTTCATGTTCATTTATGTATGTTTACTACATATTTACATACTATACACTATTACACACTGTATACATTCACCACCAACACACTCAGAACTCCATGAGTGTGAGCTGCCACACCCAGCCAGCTCTCCCTCACTCCTCCATCACTTATCTTACTCCTTACACCTTATTTGCCAACTTTGCTCCTCCCACCATACTGTTATTGTTTTTATTACACTATTTACACACGTTATGTATATGTATCTGCATGTTTTATTCACCATAACTATACAACTAAGCTGGTATTGTGACCAAACAGCATAGTGGCCACCATAAACTGCATGAGAAATCACACAGCAACTCGCTGACGATGCTATGAGTACGACGCCGCCTCCTCACCAAATGGCTCCTCCCAATATACTCCTGTTGCTGTTATTACACTATATACACACACATTGTATATACCCATGTACATATGTGTTCACCATAGCGAACCACTAAGCTAGTATGGTGAGCAAAGCAAGAGTGGCTGCCACACAGTGACGCTATCTGGATTCCTTCCCTCACCAAACTTCCTCCTCTCACAATACAACGCTAATTATCACCACAATCCTGCTATTTTCACAATCCTGGTCACTAAATCATAAATGAATAATTGACCACAAGTTTATCTTGTAGAGTAACACATGAAGTCGTTTGAAGATTCCTAGATGGACAAAATAATGCTGTGGTGCTGTGACTAGCGCTGTGAACATTGTGAACAGCATTGATTCACTGATATTTGAACATTGTACAAGGTTATTATCACACTTGGGCTCTTCTGTGATACTATCATGGCTAAATAATACCAGTTATATATATATTTTGACATTAGGCAATGCTGTGGTCATAAGCTGAACAGCAGTGCTGTGAGCTCATGCTGCATGCGCCAACCTTGGTTGCTCACTCGGTACTGAGGCTCTCACACCCAGGAATGTTGCACATGATTTTTTTTTTAAATGGCATTTGTTTACAAGAGCCCTGAGGAAGCTGATGTGAACCCTATGTAGCCACGGGAGTTTTGATTCATACACTAAAAATATAAGATCCCGGAGGCGCGTTGCACACCCCCTGTCGAGCGCCTGCAGGTGCGTTGCGCAGTTCAGTGGTTAAGATATATTTTTAATACATATTTTCTTTTGGTAGAATGAAATGAGGCAAGATCTTTATTTCATAAGAACATTGAATGCTGCAAGCACATTTTGAATTTTGTAACATTAAGGAAGAGATATATATATAATGAGCAGCTGTCTTGGATAAATGCACTGTTAATCCTTTTCTCAACCATCGGGATTCTTCTCAGAATGTTCTGTAATATGTTTATTGTTTGTGATGTATGTTTGTGATGTGTGTGTATATATGTATGAGCACGTTGTACTGAATGGGGTGAGGATAGCTTGAGCTACCTCGTCCATTTATGTGTATTTTACCTCAATAAACTTATTTCAATTTCATCAGGATTGGTCAAGTGGATGGCGTCTGAAAAAAAAAGAAATGGAGGAAGAGCTTCATCAGAAAAGTTGGGAGATACTACACTTCATGGATAATTTGCAAGTGTGTAACATTTTATATTTTCAGATATACAGTACTGTATAATGTATTTTATTGTGACGAGTCTCAATGTATTCTTCTGCAATATGTTTATTTGAAGGGACTTAGTGAATTTACTCATGTCTTTTCATGTATTTTTCATAGCACAGTAATCCACTGAATACTATATTACAGAAAATTGTTAACTATGTAAAAGTTTTAACAGACTTTATAATATATTTATAATTGGATGTTGAAATTAATGCTTTATCTATGTATGACAGATTGTATTCAGTTCTTATAGCTAAAGCATAATGTTTCACATAATTTTTCATCTAGTGAAAATAGTGCTGTATTCTCTCCTTATAAAGGGGTGGGGATGATTGGGCTGATCTGTCTTCCCGAGATACTCTCCACAAATGGTAAAAATAGTCACCAATATTTGGCTTATGCATGTCCTAACCTTGGAAAACAATGGTAATGGCTGTGAGATATGTGAGAGGAATAAATGGAAAAAAGCAGAATGGAAGTTGGGGAAAGTTTTTAAGAAAAGTATGTTTTACTGTGTACAGTACTGTACTTGGTTTAAGTGAGACAAAGATTATAGGTAAAGTTTATAAGAGCACCAGTGAATTCAGAATGCTGCAATGAATGACTTCTCATGGCTGACAAGTCTACTTAGTTTTTATATAGAGCCACAGAGATAATGCAGGAAAGAGGTGGTTGGGTTGATTGTGTCTATCTGAACCTAAAAAAGGCTTTTGATGGAGTTCCACACAAGAGGCTGTTCTGGAAACTGGAACATGCTAGAGGAGAGTGACAGAGAGACTTCTGACATCGATGAAAAATTTTCTAACTGACACAGATGAGGGTGGTAATCATAGACAATGTATCTGACTGGAGAAGTGTTATTAGCGGAGTACCACAGGGTTCAGTTCTTGCACCAGTAATGTTCATTGTCTACATAAATGATCTACCAGAAGGAATATATAATTATATGAACATGTTTGCGGATGATGCTCAGTATCTTCCCCAGTATCTACTGGGGAAGATAGGAGATGCATACGATTGTAATGCCCTTCTAAATAATCTACATAAAACAAGTGCTTGGAGCATCAAGTGGCAAATGGAATTCAATGTGAATAAATGCCAAGCTTTGGATTGTGGTATCGGAGAAAAAAGACCACACACAACTTACAAATTATGTAGAAATGAATTAAAGAACTCTTAATATAGAAGGAGCTCTAGGGGTGGTTTTGAATACTAAGCTGTCGCCAGAGGAATATATAAAGAACATTGTAAGAAGAGCATATGCGTCGCTTTCCAACTTCAGACTTGCTTTTAACCGTATGGATGATGAAATACTAAAGAAACTGTTCATGACTTTTATGAGGCTAAAATTGGAATATGCAGCAGTTGTATGGTGCCCAAATCTCAAGAAGCACATCAAGAAACTGGAAAAGGTGCAAAAGCATGCTATCAAATGGCTTCGAGAACTGAAAAACAAGAGTTACAAGGAGAGAGACTAGAGGCGTTAAACATGCCAAAACTAGAAGAAAGATGAAATAAGAGGCGATATGATCACCACTTACAAAATACTAATGAGAATCGACCAAATTGACAAAGAGGTATTCCTGAAACCAGCAACTTCACGAACAAGTGGACACAAAATTCAAGCCAAGAAAACAAAGGTGCTGAAAAACATGAAAAAGTTTTCTGTTGCGAACAAAGTGGTAGACGGTTGGAACAAGCTAAGTGAGAACGTAGAGGCCAAAACCGTCAGTAGTTTCAAAGCGCTATACGACAAAGCGTACTGGAAAGACTGGGACACCACGAGCCTAGGTCTCATCCTGTAAGTACACTTAGGTAATTACACCATGACTAAAGTCTGGTGCCACACCAGGAGTTTATGGCAGAGCCATCTTGATTGACAAGAATCTTAGATACTAGCAAAATACCAGACAATAACTCGCCAGGTAAGGCCCCAGTTATTTTGGTACGGAAAAAACAAAAACTTTAAAAGTAGCATCCACTCGATTTAAGGCCCTCTGTCTTACTGTTCCACCAGTTGTAAGAACCAAATTTGAGATTAATAATGAGCCTTATTAACCAAAGGGCCTGATGGCTGAGTGGACAGCGCTTGGGATTCATAGTTCAAAGCTTCCGGGTTTGATCCCCGCCCGGCGGAGGCAGAAACAAATAGGCAGAGTTTCTTTCACCCTGATGCTCCTGTTCACCTAGCAGTAAATAGGTGCCTTGGAGTTAGACAACTGCTATGGGTTGCTTCCTAAGGATGTGTAAAAAAAAAGAAAGTCTGGTCGAGGACCGGGCCGCACAGATGTTAAGCCCCACAATCATCTCAAGATAACCTCAAGATAAGATAACCAAGTCATTGGCTTTTAAATCAAGATAACCTCAAGATAAGATAACCAAGTCATTGGCCTTTAAATCCAGAGTATGGTATTGAGTTTACCGAGTCCAGTGCTTGTTAAATTGGAGGCCACTGTTGGGTTTGTCATATTTTTGCCCTTGCTTGTCCAACGGTTACATTTTCCCTTCATGAGTTTCACTGCTTCTGTTGTGTAGCAGCCAGTCAGAGCCATTCACAGCCAGTCAGGCATTCACAGTTTGTTGCAACCAGTCACAGGCATTTACAGTTACAACAAACCTGGCACTCACAGGCAGTCAGCATTTACTGTCTCGACAAGTCAGGCATTCACAGGCAGTCACTGGCAGAGGCATTTATAGAAAGTCAGGCATTGACAGTCAGAACCAGTCAGGCATTTACATCCACCAGAAGTCAGGCAGTCACAACCAGTCAAATCCAATCAGGCATCAACAGTTAGTCGCAACCAGTCTTATTTAGTAAACAATACGAGTTTAATGTTGTCCGCAATTACTTGAATGTTGGACCATGACTATATGCAGCTAGGCTAGGACAGGCGTGCAATACAGTACTGGTGCTGTGGATCACTGACTTGGCTTACCTACAATTGCTTCGTACTGTTCTAAAAGAATAAATTGCTCTTTGATTTTTGTTTCCTCTTTTTCTTTCAAAAATAATTTTACTAAATAACTGGGTTGCTTACATAGTACATTGAAGATTCATATGACTTCATTTACAATTTGCTGAAGTTTGAATTCCTTCTTGTAGGCCTGTGAAAATCAGCGGGCCTATCTTCAGTCATCTGCACTTGAGCTAGAAGATCGCTTAACTGAAGCCACAAAGGAAATAAACAGCATCACTGCAGATTACTTGGCTCTGAAGGAGTCCCACAGTCATGCTCAAGGTAATGTGTTGCTTGATTTCATCTTGTAACATCATTGTGTTCTTAAAACCCATTTCTTATTTGGCTTGGAAAGGTCACGTAGAGATATTTCATAAATGATTATTTTTCTGGGGGAAGGCCCGTCAGCTTCCTGAAGCTATTGACTAATCAAGTACCTTCTACTTGAGTGCCATCAGTCACAGAGTTCATTGTAAGTCCACCAGGGACCATGAGCCAGAACCTGACCTCCTCAGAGAGGCGAAGGGAGCAATAAATATGAATACTTTACATTTAAAGTAAGTCATCTTGCCATTGACCAAGGAAGGACCCAGAAAGGTAGGCAAATCGAAATGGACTATTGTCTGGTTAATAATTCCAAGCTACGTCCTCGCAAGCACAAAAGAACTCCTCTCAAAAGCAAAAAACAAGCAAATCATCGTCCAACTAACCTCCGCTCCCGCTCGTTAGCTCCACCACCCCTACAGGGGAAGCTGGCCTTGATAGGTCCGGCCGCCAACCTCCAGTTCTTTGACTGATGCTATGCAGAATGGTTGCTTTCGCTCTGGCTCTGTGTTCCCATTTTCTTTGATATTTTGCCCTTGTGATGGTGTTATGAAACAGAGGGGTGCGTGATGCCAGGAGTTTGGAGTACTGGAGGAGCATGCTCCTAGGGTTCCCCTCCCTAGGTACTCCATAAGTACTGTACTGCTCTTGCGCCTCGGGGTTATCGTCCCTGGCACGTTCGGAAAATGCTCCCCGTTAGAGGGGCTTTCTGGCTTGTGATTGTCCTCACCCTTGGGGTGAGTCGGGTGTCTTGGACTTTCTGCCTTACCCTGGGTAGGGGTGTGTGTTTGCTGGTGGGGCGCATTGTGACTAGCATGCCCTGCTTTACTATCAATGAAGTGGCTGATGTTTCTCTTTGGCTGCTTGTTTGCTTGTCTGATTTCAGGGTTTGTCTTTTGTTTTCATTTTGGTATTCTACCCGTTGTGGCAGTGGAGGTTTGCCTAGCTCCTTATTAGGCTTAGCCTAAGTTATGATGGTGGTCCTCCTCTTGTTACCCCCAAGGTTTCAAGACTGCTACTTGCAGTCAGTATGCCTGCTTTAGACAGGGTTTACTGCTTTGCTGGCCCCAATGCCTGGGCTTCCCATAGGGCTTATTCACTCCAAGGGCCCTAGAAAACCCCTGTGGGCTCGGTCATGTCATGATACTTCTGGGCTCACTCCTGTCTTGGGCGAATTTGAGGGTTGTTCGTCGCCCGTGCCTCAGGGAGATGATCATCCATCCTGCCTCCGTCATGCTTTCTGGGGGTCTGGGACACCTGCTGCCTGGGGGGGTCGGGGACACATGCTGCCTGGGGATCGGGTACATCTGACCATTGCTCCCTGACCATAGGCCATTGCTCCCTTCGCCTCTCTGAAGGGACAATGTTCTAGCTAGTGGTACCCGGTAGGCATGACAACTCCATAAGACTGAAGCCTAGTACTAATAGTAGCTAATATCAATCCAATAGTTCCAGGGGAGCCTCCGGGTCTCCTTTTATACCTATCATCCATATGATAGGTATGCTTTTGGTACTAAATATTCTTGGAAATCATATGCATTAAGATGATGCTGTAAATTTTTTTTTAGCTACAGTATTTAAAGAAAAATCACCTTTCCCAACAATCAATCGTATCTTTAGTGTTGAAAATTATTGTTTATGAGTGGTTTCAGTTTGTCAAGAAATTGAGATTTTCATGAGTTTTCATAAAATGTCACTTGTGACTGACATTTCTTTTAACAAGTGACTGTTTGATTATGATGATCACATAAAATTCACGTAGAATAACTTGTTTTTCATTTGAGATAGTTTAGTGAGTAAGGAGAGATTGCTAAGAAAGTTCTCATTTGGATAAGAGCCTGGTTGAAGGTTACTACAAACTGCTGGAAAACTACAAGCAGATGTCAACAAAGTTTTCGATTGGCCAGCAGAAAATAACATGATGTTTAACAGTGATAAATTTCAGATACTCAGGCATGGCAAAAATGAGGATTTGAAACATAATACAGGGTACAAAACACAATCGAATCTTCCCATAGTAGAAAAACAGCATGTCAAGGATTTGGGAATAATGATGTCCGATGATCTAACGTTTAGGGAGCATAACCAAGCAAATATTGCATCAGCCAGAAAAATGATCGGATGGATTACGATAACTTTCAAATCCAGGGATCCCATTACAATGGTTGTACTCTTCAAGTCACTTGTGTTGTCCCGTTTCGAATACTGCTCAGTACTCACTTCCCCCTTCAGAGCAGGAGAGATTGCTGAAGTAGAGGGAATACAGAGAACATATACGGCACGCATAGACGAGTTAAAACACCTAAATTATTGGGATCGTCTCAAAGCTCTCCAAATGTACTCTCTAGAAAGGAGACGAGAGAGATATCAAATAATATACACCTGGAAGATACTGGAGGGCCAAGTACCAAATCTACACAGTAAAATAACAACGTACTGGAGTGAACGATATGTAAGAACATGCAAGATTGAACCAGTGAAGAGCAGAGGTGCCATAGGCACAATCAGAGAGCACTGTATAAACATCAGAGGTCCGCGGTTCTTCAATGTCCTCCCAGCGACTATAAGAAATATTGCCGGAACAACCGTGGACATCTTCAAGAGAAAACTGGACGGTTTTCTAAGAGAAGTTCCGGATCAGCCGGGCTGTGGTGGGTATATGGCCCTGCGGGCCGCTCCAAGCAACAGCCTGGTGGACCAAACTCTCACAAGTCGAGCCTGGCCTCGGGCCGGGCTTGGGGAATAGAAGAACTCCCAGAACCCCATCAAGCAGGTATCAAGCAAGCAGGTTAGAAAGCAAAGACAAAGAGTTACATCAACGAGGTGATGTTGAAGTTGTGAAATGTCACACGTGATATTCCCCAAGGGTGTATATTGAAGACCTTTTGTTGTTCGTACTCTCTGTTAATGACTCGGGTGTTGGGTTGAATAGTTACACCAGGTATCGGCAAGTTAGCAGATGACACAAAAGTGGGGAGAATAATAAACTGGAATGAGGACTCTGTGGAACTTTGGAAAGACCTCTTCACTTTGCATAAGTGGGCAGAAAAATAGTAGATAAAGTTTAATGTTATAAGTACAATACCCTGAACTTGGGAAATGACAATGGCATCATCTTGGGTTTGTTTCACACAGATTTTGGTTTTGTAGAACATTCTTGTTGATATTAAAATGTTATTTGTTGTAGCTTGTTTAATAATAAGATTTTTCAGTTTATAATTCAAATGATTTATCATTATTTTTCACGTAAATCAGAGAGTCTGGCAGCAGCACGAGAAGAGATAGAAGGGTTAAGGAGTTGCATAGAAGAAATGACTGTTGATAAATCTCGTATACAGCAGAATTTTGATGAACTTAGTACTGCTGTGGATGCCAAAGTTGATCAGTTGAAGGTAGGTTGTCTATCTTTTTACTGAGATTGCAATTATGATAGATAATTATTTGTCATTGGTTGCAAGTAGAAATAATAATAGCATTCTGGTTACTATATAATGTATTTAAAGACAAAATGCAGTGGTCACTTGCCTCAGTATCGTATGTTCAATTTGCTCAATGTCTGTCCCGGCCATGCACTACATATCTGCTTTCTGGGGCAGCCCCCAACCAAGATTGATCCATTCTAATTGGTCATATCAAATGCAGGAGTTCTGTTTGGCCCCCCAGAGACCAGAGCCAGAACCCCAGGGGCCCCCTCACAGGGGTGCAAAGAGTGAATAACAATTTGCCAACCCCACTGGGAAAGCATTAAAAAGTTACCAAAGCTTTACAGACAACTGAAGGGTTCACAGAAGACGAAGCCTCAAAACCACCAAACAACTCTGGAAATGATTCACCTGGAATGAGATTTACTCAAATTAGCATGAAAACTCATTAGTACTGACCCCCATCACTTGGCATCTCAGCCCCTGCCTGCAGCTAACTTTCCTTGGTCAGTTGTCGCTGATATTCTGGTAAAAATTCTACCTGTGGTGCTCTGGGTCCATCAGACATGACGGGTCCCTCTGCTTTAAGATAAGTGGTGGCCATTGTTGGACTTTTTCCTGTGGGTCATTTGCTTCATATTTTGTAACATTCTTTTAGTATTCTGCATCATGTGCATGTTGTCTCTGGCTTGTTGTATTGACTTCGCATTTATTGCACTTCAAGCTGCATGTGCTCATGGTTTTCTTCCCTGGGTGCTCGCTAACACTTCTCTGGCACTGACAGTTACCTTCTCTGCTATTCAGGAGTTTGCTCTCCGAGAGGCCTGGGAAAGAGCCTCGCCTTGAGCTATTCAAGGATCTTTGCCTCCTCTGTTTGGGTCCTTGGCTGGAGGCATCCTGTTGGTTGTGCTGGAGTGCACTGGGGTTTTGCATGCTTGTTTGTAGCATGCTGTGGTCTCCAATCATATCCTGGTTGTTTTGGGTGTGTTTGGTGTCCGTTCTTCTAGCAAACAGCCCCGGTGCCTGGGTATCCTGCTTGGTTAACAGCCTTCAGGCCTTGATACTTCCCTAGCGGGTCTCTGATGTAGTCTGTTATGGATCGGCCTGGTGAGCCAGCACTTGCAGAGTACAAGCTTGAAAGGTTCTCATTGTCTTGGCTTGCTGATGATCATTGTTTCTGCCTCTGCCATGCTGCATATTTGGTCAATGACACCTATGATCCTCAGTCTTGTGAGGTTTCTCTCATTGGGTCTCTACTGTACTTTGATTCGGTTTTGAGTCTGGAAGCTTTCAAGGCAGTTGCCGCTTTGCGAGCTAAACTTGTTCACATTAGGCGTTCATGAAATTATGATAATTTGGATACTGTGGAGTTGACCCTTATGGTGTTTAAGGACCTGGAATTGAAGGTATAGGTGTCCTCCACCTGGACTAAGTTCACACCTCCACTGCCTTTCCCTGCAGGTGTGGTTTGCCCTACTTTTCCCTTCTCCTTCTGGTTCCAGCTCTCAAGTATTTGAGGGTTTTGGAGTCAGTCAGGGTTTAGGTTGGGGTGTAGCTCGGTCTTCTCTGGGCGTGGCCCCCATGGAGGCAGTCGAGTCTGCTGGGTTTCATGGCCTTCAGCTTCACAACCACCTTGCCACCACTGCTCTGGCCCTTCTCCTTGGGAGACCCTTCTGCTGTAGGTGTTGAGTGAGAATTATGCCATTGCTGATGGGGTTTATGCCATTGCTGATGGGGTTTATGCCATTGAGTGAAGATTATGCCATTGGGGCCTGACAGCTAGGTGGACAGCGCTTCGGATTCGTAGTCCTGAGGTTCCGGGTTCGATCCCTGGTGGAGGTCATCTTGAGATGATTTCGGGGCTTTTTAGTGTCCCCGCGGCCTGGTCCTCAACCAGGCCTCCACCCCCAGGAAGTAGCCCGTGACAGCTGTCTAACACCCAGGTACCTATTTTACTGCTAGGTAACAGGGGCATAGGGTGAAAGAAACTCTGCCCAATGTTTCTCGCCGGTGCCTGGGATTGAACCCAGGACCACAGGATCACAAGTCCAGCGTGCTGTCCGCTCGGCCGACCGGCTCCCTGGAGGCGGAAACAAATGGGCAGAGTTTCTTTCACCCTGATGCGCCTGTTCACCTAGCAGTAAATAGGTACCTGGGAGTTAGACAGCTGCTATGGGCTGCTTCCTGGGGGTGTGTAACAAAAAGGAAGCCTGGTCGAGGACCGGGCCAGGGACGCTAAGTCCCAAAATCATCTCAAGATAACCTCAAGATAACAAAGATTGCTCCAGAGCTGTCATGAGTGGCTTCCAGGGCTGTGAGGGGAAGAAGGGGTGTATGAGGTGGCAGAAGAGAGTCCAAGGGTGGTTTTCATCTAGTCTTGGATCTTGGTTCCCTCTGAAGAAGGGATTTTGCTTCAGGGGGGGATAATTTTTCTTATCCCATTTTATGTATGAATATGATAGCTCGGTTGCTCCCCCTCGGGTTTGGTTCTGGGTCTCGTTCTTTGCCTTTATTCTAAGTCATATTTCCAGAGGTAGTCAAATAGGTCCATATCCAGGCGCCTGTATATCCCAAAAAGCCATTGAAGGAAACGGCATCAACTGTCCAATCTGCGGAAAAGTCCGCGGCTCCGCCTTCATCAGAAGGTGGGGCGGGTGAAGTTCCTTGCAGGTTCGGCCTTCTCTTTACTCTCCGTGTCTGGTGTGTTGACGTGTGTGTATCGCCTTTTCTGTGGTGATCGGGTGGTTTGTTTTAGATGTTCCACCTGTGGTTCTCCTGGCGACGGTTTGGACTCTTGGTGGTCTTTTTGCCATTTTTTTGACCTTTTGTTGTTGTCTTCTGTTCTAGTGGGTTTTGTTCTTTCTTTTAGCTGTTTCTAGGTCAGTGTTTTTTGCCAAATGCTATCACCTCTTCTTGTGCAGCATTGGTGGGGGTCATTCTGGCTTGCATTTGTGGTTGTCGTTTTCCTTAGGGCCGTGTTCGTTTTGCAAGCTTCTGGTGCTGTTTCACCTTTGGCATGCTCTTGTGCTGCCTGAGCTTGCCTGCTCTCTGGTTGAGTTTCTTCTTTTCTCTACTAACAATTTGAACCCCCAAAGTTTGTGGAATATGTTTGTGAGGAAATTTAACAATATACAGCCCACTTCTTCACTAGTTAATTTACAGTTCACAATCAAATTAATATTAATATAAAATTAAATAGATTCCTCCTGCAAGTATTTCCCCCTCATACCTCTCAACATTTTTGAATTACAAAACCAATTACAATAAATATAACAATCACCAGAGCAAGGCTGGGAGACATCAAACTAGCATCACACAACAATAAATATAAAATAAACATGAATCTTGCATCCACTACCATTTTTCCAGAGACAATTGAACATTACCTCCTTCATTGTTTCAGACATAATAGTGCCAGAATTAATTTCCAACAAGTACTCATTACCCTCAAAGTGCCTTGGGACCGGAATATCGAGCACATATTAGGGGGAAGAGACCTCTCACTACATGGAAAAATATCAAGCAGTCAAAGCATTGACTAAATATCTAGTCAATCAAAAAACTAGACATTTTCTTCATATAACTCAAAATCACCCAAACAGCCATACATAGAAAGCTGAACCCTAGCTACAAAGAACAGCAACAATCAGCTGACATCATCAACACATCATCTTGTCCAAAATGCTGTGCGTATAAGTGGCTTTAGGCATAGTATGTACTAGCTCTATCTAGAAATCCAACATTCTGTTTGTAACTCATTTTGAATGTATGTACTTTTACCTGAATAAACATTATTATTATCATCTAGCCCCCTGCCCCTATGCATCACGGATAACTCTAAAACATGTCTAGTTTTATTGTTGGCCTTGCATCAACTGGCAACACTAACTACACTCAAACCTTGCCAGCTCATAAACATTCCCACTCCAGTGTGATGCATTCCCAACATTACCACAGATGCAGTTATTGGGAGAAGAAAACCTTCATGAAGTGCATGGACCATAAAGAACAATCATCATCATTACTGATCTGATTTAATTGCAAGAATGATAGATCTTGATGTACTGTGTACCTGTAAGGACAGTACTGGTATTATTCAACCCATCCTCCTGTTTAGATAGTTCCTATTGTGATGGTCGTCAGTAGTCACGAATTCGTATGTACTTGGCTTTTAGATAGTAGTATACTGACTGGTAAGGAATTATTTTAAAATAAATGAAGCTAAAAAACTTAAATATTCCTAGGCCTAGTATTACACACATGTACTATATTTGGCCTCAGATATCGTGTATTAGGCCTATGAAGGTTAGGTTAGATTAGTTTAGTTTGTCAAAGCAACATAAGTAAAAAATAGTTTTCCGGTTTGTCCAACTCAAAAGTTCAGATTTCCACTTTCTAATTTTGCTCTATGTGGGTATAATTTGGTTCTATGTGGGTATATATACTATGGTCATCATCGTTACTCTAAGTACTACCAAAACAGGAGGATGGGATTTATTATTAAACCTAGTCACGTGAAATTTGTGTGGAACTGCCATGGCTTTTTTTCTGAAGTGTGATGGTGCCGATTTTATCTGATGCTGGTCGGTGTGGAATATAGGATGAATGGAAGTGCCCTTTGAATATATTTAATCTTCTCATTACTCCACACCATATGATAATGGAAATTTGGGTAATGATGATGATCATATGAGGATAATGTATTCTTATGAACTTCAATAAACCAGGAAGTTGTGAGTGAGCGTGAAGAGCAACTTCAGAGACTGAGGGCCATGTTGTTGCAAAGATCCAATGTACCTCCTGGTTATACACAACACACTCAAGATTACGTAACACAGATCTCACGGCTAGAACAGGTATGTCTTTGTTTCTCTACCATATTTAACATGAAAGCTGGTAATCTAATAGGGGGGGGAATGATGTTTATTTGATGAAATTATTTACAGTAATTGGAACTTTGATGTTATTTGTATCAGGATCATTTAGCACTCTATTTTTTGGCAGGAAGTGAAAGAGAGGGAGGCTGAGATTGCACGCCTTGGGGAACAGCTAACCCAAGCATCAAGAGAAATTGAGTCAAGTGCTTTATTAATTACTAAGCTAAAGAATATGAGAGTGTGAGTTGGTAAAGTTTTGTTTATTAAGGAAGTTATTCTGAGCCCTTAAGTCAGACAATAACACAGATTTAAATTTGTGTAACACTTGTAGTTATCTCGGTAGAGACTTGATTAAACAGGCCAGGTTGCTAAGTCTTTCATGAGTTAATCATGAATTATATTTATTAAGAACTTATCAGAAAAATAGGCTCTTGGGACCTCCAGTTATTTCCTCATCAATTGTTAGAAGATTAAATAATATCTATAATGTTGTTTATTTAAAGTATTAAACACTGAGAATTAACTATTGATAAAATATTGTGTACAAGTTACTGTACATTGAATGACTGTAAAAGTAATTTGATATAGGATATATGTCCTGCTTAAAGAATTAGAGAATTGTTACTTCATTATTCAATTTGAAAATTTCAATTGCATAATTTAATAATTTGTTTAAGCATATTTATTCTTGGCTATGATTTATAATTTAGATATTTAAAAGAACAATAAATGATGAATAATATGTAGTTCAGCAGCGGAGGGAGAAACTGGTGTTGTGAATCAGCTGCGTGGAGAGCTTCACGAGGCTCGGCAGCACATGCAACGGATGCGGACCCAGCTTTTAGCAGCAGAGGAAGATGCACAGCTTCATGCACAGGATGTAAGTTTTTTGCTATGTAATAATTACCAAGATAAAATTTGCTATATGTATAATTAAAAAATAATCGCTATGTATTAATAGTTGCAGGAAAAGATGGAATGTGGATGGGGAGAGGGTTAATGACAAACATTATCATGCTACTTTTCTGGGGGGAGCCCCGTCGGCTCCCCGGAGCTATCCCAGGCTGATATGCTAATGTCAGACTTTGGCATCAGTCATGTGTATGGAGTTCTTAGGCCTACCGGGGACCACGGCCAGAACCGGGCCCCCTCAGAGAGGCAAGGGGAGCAATGGCCTATAGAAGCCCCCGTGTAGTTGGAAGCATTCTATGTCTGCCATCGACCGGAACAGGCACCCAGAAAGGTAAGCGCCCCAAAACAAACCCCTATTCTGGTTAAAATTGCTACCAAAAGCCGAACTAGTGGATAGAACTCCCCAACCGAAAACAAGCAAACTAGTGTGACGTCACACACTGCCGCGCCGCTGTCTGCGCAGCTCCCCCCTCCCCGGGAGGGGGAAGGGGAAGCCCCAGACACCCCGCGCCGGCTACCCACACCTCAGTTCTTGAGGCTGATGCCTTTCGGCTAGACTGGTCGAGGTGGGGGTTCCTGTACCTCTTTCCCCCGGTTTGGCTGTTGCTCCAGGTCCTGACTCGCTTAGAGACTTACCGGGGGAGAGTTGTCCTTCTGGCCCCTTGGTGGCCGGCCCAGCCTTGGTTTCAGGCGCTGGTTGCTCGGTGTCCGAACCCGAGGGTTTTCCCGCGGCTCCGCCTCTTTCAGCAGATCGGGCCGGTACGTCACGTAGCTGGTTCGATCTTCTCCTCGAGTCTTCGCGTATGGTTTTTTTGACTCGAGTCTATCATCATCTCTATGGTGATCAGGTGGCCTCCTTGTTGGTGTCCCACCTGAGGGCTTCTTCTCGGCGGCAGTATGAAGTTTCCTGGCGGTCCTTCCGTTTCTTTTTGCGTCTTCGTCGTGTTAGCTCCTTGTTTGTTCGGGTGGTCTTGTCCTTCCTCTCGTGGTTGTTTCAGGACCGTCATCTTATGCCTAACACTGTCGCTTCGTATCGTACGGCGCTGGCGGAGCCGCTTCAGCTTGCTTTCGGTATCGATGTTACGTCTGCGCCGTTTCGCAAGCTGTCTCGTGCATTGTTTCACCTCCGGCCTGCTCATGCGTCGCCTGAGCCGTCCTGGTCTTTGAACAGAGTGCTCGCTTTCCTTTCGTCTCCTCGTTTCGTTGTGGCCCCTTCGGTCCAGGATTGTTTTTCCAAGGCACTTTTCTTGTTGGCTTTGGCCTCTGGGGGTCGGGTAGGGGTGCTTCATGCTCTCCTCCGGCGCAGGGGTTTCTGCTCTTTTGGTCGTGGTGATAGTTTTGTTCGTTTGCAGCCGTCTCCTTCTTTTCTGGCGAAGAATGAGACTGCTGCGTTCCAGAGGGGTCCATGGGTGGTTGATGCTTGGTTGGTCAGGCTGGGGGTGCATCATGTTTTGTGTCCGGTTGCGGCGCTTCGCCGTTATTTGCGCGCCACAGCTTCTGTGTCCGGGGATGCGCTGTGGGTTGATCCGGTTTCCCTTCTTCCCAGTTCGCGGGTTCGGGTCTCTCAGGTCGTCCACAGGGTTATTAGGTCCAGCCAGCCTGCGGTCTATCCCCGTGCCCATGACGTTCGTAAGTTCGCGGCTCTTGCTGCCGTCTTTGGGAATATGTCTTGGTCTGATATTCGGGCGCGGGGATTTTGGCGGTCGAACAGGGTCCTGGCTGCTCGTTACCTTGTGAATGTCCCTGGGCCTTGTCGGGCCTGTGTTGCTTTGGGTCGGCGGTTGCAGCCAGTTGTCTCGGCTTCGAGTTGAGGGGTGAGCGACGACCGCCTCCCGGGTAAGTCGCTCTTTTTCTGTCTGTGGGTAGTTAGCTCCGGGGAGCCGACGGGGCTCCCCCCAGAAAACCAGCGTTGAATGTAATGAAACGCCATTTTCTGGGTGAGTCCCGGAGGCTCCCCGGCATCCCTCCCTCCCTCCGGTCGGCGGTTTTTCGCGTTTTTGACATCCAGCCTCAAGAACTGAGGTGTGGGTAGCCGGCGCGGGGGGTCTGGGGCTCCCCCTTCCCCCTCCCGGGGAGGGGGGAGCTGCGCAGACAGCGGCGCGGCAGTGTGTGACGTCACACTAGTTTGCTTGTTTTCGGTTGGGGAGTTCTATCCACTAGTTCGGTTTTTGGTAGCAATTTTAACCAGAATAGGGGTTTGTTTTGGGGCGCTTACCTTTCTGGGTGCCTGTTCCGGTCGATGGCAGACATAGAATGCTTCCAACTACACGGGGGCTTCTATAGGCCATTGCTCCCCTTGCCTCTCTGAGGGGGCCCGGTTCTGGCCGTGGTCCCCGGTAGGCCTAAGAACTCCATACACATGACTGATGCCAAAGTCTGACATTAGCATATCAGCCTGGGATAGCTCCGGGGAGCCTCCGGGACTCGCCCAGAAAATGGCGTTTCATTACATTCAACGCTGGTTTTTTCCCAGCTGTCTTAGCCGGTTTGGGATAATTTACATAGAAACATTTTGAGAGTACCAGTGGTGCATCCCAGTGCCGGCTGTTCTGCTCTGATTGTACCTGCTCTGATTGTACCCTTCATGTCCGGTTAATTCCTCACGGGTTCGAGGGCCTTTTGAGGGCTGTGCCCGACCCTGCCCTTGCTTCTTGCGAGATGAAGTTTGTTTGTCGTCATTGCTGCAGGGCTGTCTTCATTCTACCTGCCTCCGCCGTGCTGCCTGTTGAGATCGTAACACCTTCGACTCCGAGTCATTTGGGGGTGTGCTCCCGTCATGTTACTCTCCTTTCTAGCACTCCTTTAGATGCTTGGGCTTTTCAGGCAGCATCCACTTTGTTTTAGGCTTTCTATGAGCAGTCTAGGTTGTGTGCCCGTTTGAAAGCCCGGGAGCAGTTTTTTGGGTCATGGTTTTGGGAAGTTTGTCCCCTCGACCTTGGCTCTTTGCAGTTGGATCCGGCTTCCTTTGTGTTCGGGTCCTCTTTCTCTTTTGGGTATGTTACGAGGTTTTGGTGTCTTCCTGGCTAGTGGAGATTACTTTCTTCTGTTGCCCAGCACTGTTTTGCCAGTCCTGCTCGCTTGAGTGATGCAAGGTTGTGGACGTGTTTCTGGTGTTTTGGGGGCCTCACTTTTTGGGCCTCCTTCATCCTGTCCATTTGCTCCACTCTTTCCCAGCCTGTTGGAGTGATTCAGCTTCCTGCGCATGTTTCTTGCTGTCGGTGTCAAGACTCTGTGACATTTAGCACTTGGACTGTACCATGCATTTCTGGGTCCCCTTGCGCTGTGTTTTGTTTGGCTCCTGGGTCCATGGGTGTGCTCAGTAGTAGTCCTCTTGAGCAGGTTTTGGTCCAAGGCCGTGGCATAGTCAGCGGGTCTCGTGAAGCTGTTGGCTCTTTCTACAAGATGTGGTGACCACATTCTATTCTGAATAGCTCACGTGTTGGCTTGCTTTGCTTGGTCTTTTTTTGGGTTCAGCTTGGGCCCTTGCACCCCTCCTTCTGTCTCTTCTCTGCTCCTTTTCTCGGAGGGTGCACCACTTGCACACACTGCAAGAAATATTTCCACCCTCTGCAAATATTTCCTATACTTGGTAGTGGCTCTGCACTGCTCCCTTTGTGCCACTGCTTCTGCTTCGTTGGACTTAACTTTGATGTCCGAAGGGTTTGGAAAAGATGGGGGAGGTAGAGGGATGGGGAAGTGAAATTCTGGAAGAGGATGTGGGTATAGGGAGAGAGAGAGAGAGAGAGAGAGAGGTGGTTTGAAAGTTCGGTGGCCTGTCCACCATGGGTTGGCGTATGTGTGTGTCATTTGTTTGGGTGTGTGGTATGTTGGGTTGTCAGTACATTGGCTGGGTGGCTAGTGTTTGTGTCCTAGCTAGTACAGTATCTGGAAACCAGAGTCGTTGGAGTTGGCTGCAGGAGATTAATCTGAGCAACATCAGGGTGGTTACTCTTCTGGTAGCACAAAATTTTTTTTTTTTTATTGAGTGTAAATTGGGTCCAGGATGGTCTACTCATCTGGGTTGTTTGGGAGATCACTTAGTATTTGAAGTCTTTGGAAGGCCTGATCATGGATGTGTGTGATAACTTTTTGTTGGAGAGTGATTCTTCGGGTTCTGTGTGGTGGTTCGTGGATCTCATAGTCACTGGTTGTGTTTACTGCTTCGTGGGGTTCTTTGGGATCTGGGACATACATGTGCTTCATGCGGTACAGTGCCTTCTGGCCAAGTAGCTGAGCCTGGTGTTCATTGGCATCATGTTGAAAGTCTCGTGGGTCTGGTTCGTTGGACTCCTAATGGGTTGATTTGATCCGGTTCCCTGGTACCCTGTTCCAGGGCTCATATTTATGAGGTTGTCCATTGTGTTAAGTGTAGCCAGCCTGCAGTCTACCCTCCTGCCTATGTTGTTTGGATATTTGCCATTCTCTCGGCTGTGTTTGCCAATATGTCTTGGGGCCAATGTTCAGGCGCTGGGGTTTTGGCAGTCAAACAGTTGCCAAGACACCTGGCAACCAGGTGTCTTGTCAATGTTCCTTCTCCTCGTCGGCCTTGGGTTGTGTGTTGTGGCCCATGATTTCGTCTTTGTTGTAGTACCTGCAGTGCTTCCTCCTCCCCCCTGGTAGGTTCCATTATATTATTTCTCCACGGGTAGGTCCTTCAGGGACCCAGAAGGATCTCTTTCCCAGAAAGCTATCATTGAATGTAATGAAATGCTGATTTCTGGGTGAGCTCTGTTGGCTCTCCAACACCCTCCATTTCCTAGGGAAATGACACCTTTTCCCTAATTGGGGTGGCTTTTTCTATTATCACAAAACTGAGGGTGGAGCAGCAGGCTCACATGGTGTGCCTCCCTCCTGTTCCCCAAACGAGGGGGGGGGAGGAAAGGTGGGGCGAACGATCTAGTGCTAACTTCAATAATTTTTTATCGTTTGTTTATATTTTTGGGAGTTCTTTTGCAATTTTGAGGTCTTAATATTTTTTAAAACTAGCAGTTGTCTCTCTTGTTTGGCTGACTTTGTAGGTGCTTCACCGGTGTTGGAGAATATGAATAAAAATCGCTGACAATTTTGTCATAGTGCCAATGCTCTCTGTGCTTCATTAGAGGGGGGGCCCAGGTTCTAGTTTGTGGTCCCAGGTAGGCCTAAAACAATTCCATGACTGATGGCACCTAATAGTTTGACACTAAATCAGCATTATAGCTTCAGGGAGCCACCGGGGCTCACCCAGAAATTGGTGTTTTGTTACATTCAATGCTAGTTTTTTGCTCATTTGGGAGGAGGAGATATTTCCTTCCCCCTTTGTTGCATGTACTGGTTGACCTCAGTGCTATCCCCATTTCCCTGGCAGTGATTGGATTCATGTGCCTTTTGGCACTTCAGAGTCGTTTTCTTTTTGGCAATTCCCATTGTTCCACATTGCACTCCTGGTGGTGGCTATTGGAACTTATTTTCAATGATTCATTTGTTATTGCTTGCATAGTTGGCAAATTGTTTGGCCATTTCAATGTTTTGTTCCCCATAAACCTTGCACTTGTCTGTAAAGCTTCACAGACTTACTGGATTCTTTCCTGGTGGGGTGAGGATAATGGTACCCAGCTCTGCACTGCTGTGAGGGAGCAAGGTTCTGGCTCTGGTCTTGAGTAGACCAAAAGGTCTCCTGCAATTGATGTGATTCAGTAGTCAGGAGTCTTTTCACCAAGAGAGCTTCAGGAAGCTACAGGGGGGTTCTACCAGGAGGTGGCATTTCATTATATTTAATGCTGGACTTTTCTTGTGGGCTCAAAGTAATAAAATTAATTTGGTCGGGCAGCCTATCTCAATTATTCCTTTTACTGTAAGATGAATATGATAAGAGATCTGATAAAGTACTGTACTTAATTTTGTGTTTTTCTGCATAAGCTCACCCTATACAGATGGCTCACAACATGTGAGGTATTGGACTACACAGATTTGTAGTAAAGTCTGTTAGTAGATTTATAGCTAGTTTTGAAGTGTACAGAGTATTTTGAAGGTACAGTGTTTTATTTAGGTTGAGATGGGCTTAATGTGGATAATCTATGCCAATCCTTGGGTCTACTTCATTCTTAGCAGTAAGATCATTGCACTTCCTCAAGCATTCTGTGCTTCATTGTATGCTGTGTGTTTCAGTAAATATTGTATTGTATTTCCCCATGTATTCTGTGCTTCAGTACATATTAATGCTATAGGCATTGAATAAAGTGGGAAAACAGTAGATTTTCTGAAATCTCTGGATACTAACCCTGCTTTTCCCATACACCTTTTAAGTTTCATTTGTGCAATTTTTTTCTATTTGCTGTTTTCAAGAATGTAATCACTGTACAGATCAATGATTGCTTGTGGGTTTATTAGTGATTTTATGATGACACCATGTAATTAATTAATATTTTTGCTTGGAAAGTTTTATAACACTTACTCAGATTATAAAGATTAAAGTTTCATGATATATACTGAATGCTGAACTTGATTAACTGGCATATTCCTTTATCATTCATGGTCTAAGCTGCAAACATGCCAGGTAATAATATTTCTTATATTACAGTATGTATTGTTTGTCAGAAGTTTTTCTTTGGTTTCAGCTTTCAACAGTAATTGGAGAATTGCAGTCATATATGGCAGGAGAATTTTCTTTAGCCGATGCTGTAAGAGAACTGAAAGAAGTACGGAGCCAGGTTCGGATCAGAGACTCCCAGATCACACAGTTGACATCGCTTGTCAATAGTCTGCAGATTAATATTAATGACCTCATTGAAGAAAATGGTGTACTCAGGTAAGAGCCTTTTTATTCGTTGGTATTTTTATTCACATACAACGTATCTACTTGTCTTTGCCACATAGATTTGTTCAACTGCAGTTAATGTCAACCCTTGCTGTATCACAGCTGAGTGGACAGCGCTTCGGATTTGTAGTCCTGAGGTTCCGGGTTCGATTCCCGGCGGAGCCGGAAACAAATGGGCAGAGTTTCTTTCACCCTGATGCGTCTGTTCACCTAGCAGTAAATAGGTACTTGGGAGTTAAATAGCTGCTACGGTCTGCTTCCTTGGGGGTGTGTAACAAAAAGGAGGCCTGGTCGAGGACCGGGCTGCGGGAACGCTAAGCCCCAAAATCATCTCGAGATAACCTCAAGATAACCATCACTACTTGCATAATAGATAGGATACAGGTATCCTATGTCCCTCCCATCCTACCTCTATCTGGTGTCAAATATCCATAAAGTGTTGAGGGTCTTTCTTCCTGGCAGTTGCTTTAGGTCTTCTACTGCTAATAAGCTGGCTAAGGCTATTTTTCATAGACCTGCAGGTGGTGTATACTCTTTTCGAAAGAGCCTGGTTGAGGAAAAGAACCCCGACTGAAGGTAGGGGCAAAGCCAGCATCAACTTGAGAAGGGAACTTTAGCCACAAGGATTTAAGGTGAAAAAGTTTTGAGTTTTATGCACTAGTGTAACTAGGGGAAAAGAATGGCATTTAGTGTAAGGAAACTCCTTTTTCTGGTAGGTATGGTGGCTCCCACTTGTTACCAATTGGATAGGTCCACCCAAGTCTAGTCACACCAGGCTTTTCTGAGTCAATAAAAGCCTACAGGTATCAAGAACCAGAGGCCAAAACATGGTCCCCTTTATAGAGGAGCTGAGAGCAGAGGATTCTGAATCACACTACATCCATAAAAAAGGCAAAGAAAACAAAACAGACAGCAACAAGGTAAGTCCCCCTCTAGTAGCAGCTACTAGAGGTGGTGGCAGTAATCAGCTCAGTTGAAGCAGCCTAATCCATCAAGACAATAGACTGGTGCATCTGAAGGAAGAGGTGATGATTCAGGTAGTCACTGAGGACTTGCCAGAAAGAGGCATTTCATCACATTCAATGCTGGTTTTCTGGGAAGGTTCCTTCAATGGCTCCCTGTTACTATTTTACCACAGACATAAACAAAATTGGAACTCACCAGGGGTAGAAAAGAGCTGAAGCCAATAACCTCAAAAGCAAGGAATGAGCAATGGGGAAAACCCTTTCCTGTCTTACACAAGTCTGCTGCAGCTTGAGCACATTAGCAAGGTATCGAGCAACCAAAATACTATTAGAATGCAAGAACGCCCGAATTTAAATAGCCGCCCAAGACAATTGCAAACGCAGCAGAGAAAGCCACAAATTTCCTTATCTTGTGTCCCAGGGTAGACCGCAAGCCAGTTAAACTTGATACTGTGAACAACTTAAGACAAATGAGTCAAGAAACAATATGACATCTGAAGCATCGTAAGTGAAATGCATGTAATGACATAGAGGTGTCACTGGACACAGTAAGCAATGCCTCCACATCTGAGCAAACCAAGAGATAACCAAAGATCTAATCCCAAAGCCATCCATCTGATTCTTAGCCAGAAAAGAAGACTGCTGCAAGTGAAGAAACTACCCACCAGGGCCAAAGAAACAGAACTCTTGCTTCTGGAGGAAAGCTTGAAGCTCCCCAATTCTACTCGCAAAAGTGAAAACCAACACAAATAAATATATAAAAACAATCTTGAACTGAAAGGGTGATAGAGAACTGAGGAAGAAACAAAACAAGATTCAGAAAGCATGTTTAATGGTCAGAAGAATGACCATTACACATGCTCCAGCCTGGTCATTCTCAGTCAGGAGAATAAGCAGGTTTACTTTGTGTTTACCTGGTGTCGGTTCTGAGGATTAATATTCCTGTGGCCCGGTCACTGACCTGGCCTCCTGGTTGGGGGTCTGGTCAACAAGGCAGTTAGATACAGCTGTTTAGAGCCTGATGTATGAATCACAGCCTTGTCAATCAGGTATCCTTCGGAAGTGTTTAGCAGTTTTCAGGGAATGAGGAATGAACTGAGACAGGCCTTCTGCAAGAATGTGGACACCCCCTGAACATGAACCGCACGGAGAGCCAAACCCCGAGAATCCAGCAGACGAATCACTCGAAGTGACCAGCCCCAAAGGGCCAAGGACCGAAGAGAACCCCTGCGGTTCAGGCAATGAACCACTGGAGTACAGTCCGAATGGAGCCGGATGGTCGAACTCTGTGCGATTCGAACCCTCTGAAGTGACAGCCAAACAGCCGCAAACTCCTGCAACGTGCTGTGAGTCTGATGGAAGGACAGCACCCATCGACTCTGGCTGGCCTGGTGAGCACTGGTCACAAGATCCCAGCCGAGAGACGAAGTGTCTATGAACACATCGAGCGAGGACTCGAGTAGGCGCCTGAACTTTTCCGGGGCACTGAACCCTGGAAAATCCGAAAAGGAAGCCGGTGACGCAGCAACCGACGCATGGCCCCTGGAGGCCAAAGCCACACCCGACCAGCGAGCAAACTAGCACGACGAAGTTCAGACTCCTGCACCACTGCTCGAGCAACTGCCGAGTGACCCTGGAGCCCCCTCAAAAACAGTTGAAGGTGGGACTGCAGCCGCAACAATGCCCCCGGAGGGAGAGACAAGGAAGTGGTTCGAGAGTTTCGTACAAGACCGAGACAAGTCCGAACCTGAGACGGGACCAGATGAGACTTCCTCAAAGTCACCAGGAACCTGAACCCGGTGAACTGGGAAGGAACCACTTCCCTGGCGAACAGACCGACTGGGAGCCCACACCAGCCAGTCGTCAAGGTAGGCCAGAACCCGAATCCCTAACTGATGCAGATGGGTCACCACGACCAAGGTAAAACATGTGAATATGCGAGATGCTAGATTGAGGCCAAATGGAAGGCAACGAAAGCTGAAAGCCTGATGCCCCCCACAAAACCTAACCAGTCCACAAACCTAACCTCCACATCCTCAGCCCCCATAGAAAAGGCCGAGTCCGGGGGAAAAGCAGAAAAGGAGTGGGGGCCTGCTGGTAAGGCCCAGAAGCTTCAGCAGGAGGAACCGGCTCAAATGCCTCGGTCGCCAACCCGGATGGGGCGGCCCCCGAAGTCATCCGAGTCTCGCATCCATCTAAACCTGCCCTGACTCCGAAACCCTCAGACGTTTGGGAACCAGGAGCAGGGGGGGGGGGGGGAAGGACGATCAACACCAACCTGGGAAGGATTCGGGAGCGCGGACGTAACCAAAGTGGAAGCGACTAATGCCCCTAAGTCCAGGTCCCTATAACCCAAATGGGGCAGTCTCATGGCATCCGAGTGACCAATCAACCTTGCACGCTGCAGCAACCAGTACCGTGCATGCAACACTGAAGCTCCCTGTACCCGAACAGCAATCTCAGTAGAATACGTAAACTGGGGCACAAGCAAGGAACAAGACTCCCGGTCAAAGAAGTCATCGACCCAGCAGGTGGTATGATGGAGGCAAAACAGGTATCACCCTGAGACAAGGGAACAGAGGGGACCATCAACCCTGCACTCGGTGGGTTGGAACCCAGAGGATGTGTCCATAGGTCCAATGAGCCCCAATGGAGTTTTCCAGGGCCCTTAGGTTGACTGCTAAGGGAAGCCCAGGCAAGGTACTGCCAACAAGTTGTGCCCAAACTACCAGGAGAAACTGCTAAAACTGAACTCCTATGATGTGTATAAGCAAGGGGACCTAGCAGAGGACCACCAATATACAATACCAGAAGGTGGAACAGAACCAAGGAGGCAGACCCCCACCAGGCAAAATAAAAAAGAAAAAGCCTTGCAAAAGCGCACTGTCTCCAGGAGGAACAAAACCGGGTGCTGTATATAATGGGAGATAAGCTGCACAGGCACCAGCAACGATACCACTTCCTACCCAAGGCCAAACGAAAAGAATGAAATCCCCAACTGACCTCAAGGGTGGGCAAATGTCGAGCAGCAAAAGATCCCTACAGAAGCGGTTCCCGAATGCCCTGTGGAAGGGAACACCAGAATGCAAGAGCAGTACTTACAGGACGCTTAGGGAAGGTGACCCCTAAGTGCATGCATCTAAAGTACTGATGAATTACTGCTGGCCTGCACATCGTACCACAGAAAAACACAAGGAACAACACTGCACAGAATGAGAGGCCAGAATCAATGACTGCCACAGTCAGACATCAGCCGAGAACTGAATGCTGGAGCAGCCGGCGTGGGGGTCTGGGGCTTTCCCCTCCTCCTCTGGGGGGGAGGGGGGGGGGTGGTTTGCACGGACTAGTGGCAGCAGTAGTGATGTTTGCTTGTTTTAATTTGGGAGTTCTGCCTCCTTGTTTGGCTTTTAGGTAGCAATTTTTCCCATGTAGGGTTTGTTTTGTTACGCCTACCTCTCTGGGTGCCAACCCCAGTCAATGGCAGACACGGAATGCTTCAAAACACACAGGGGTTTCTATAGGCCATTGCTCCCCTAGCCTCTCTTAGGGGGCCAGGTTCTGGCTCGTGGTCCCCAGGAGGCAAAGAATTCCAATTGACTGATGCCACGGTCTAATACATTCATATCAGCCTGGTAAGCTCTGGGCTGCGGGAGCTGTAGGGGCTCCCCACAGAAAAGAACAAAATTGCAAACTGGAATGAGAACAGCATTTCCTTTATAGGTGAAGGAAACAATTGTAGAACATCTCAAATGCTCCACTTCATCCCAACAGTGATAAGGAAGGCAGGCAGTGTAGAGACATAGAAATGATTGAACTTAATCTGTAAGAATCATATACAATCCAAGAGAAGCAAAGAGAGCAAAAGGCCGTAAGTGAAATAGAGAAGAATCTGAAATACTTTTTCTCATATGTAAAAACTAGAACAAAAACTACATCCAGCATTGAGCTCTTGCACAAGGGTGATAGAACTTTCACAGATAACAACAAAGAAATTAGTGAACTATTGAAGCTTCAGTACAATTCTGTTTTCAGTGAATCCCTGAACACCCTAAGATTAATGATCTAAACTAATTTTTATGAATGTGATACCAACATTGAACCTGTTATAACCCAGGATTTAACCTGGATCCTAAAAATTAACCTGGATAGAAAAAAAAACACAAATATAAAAATGGAAACCACATACAAAAATGTAGTCAAATTACACTATAGAATGAAAAAGCAAAGTACTGTAAAGGGTATAGGAGTAATCATGTCGGAAGAACTTACCTGTACAGAACACAATAAAAGTACAGTAGCTGTCACAACTGCAAGGGAAATGAAAGGTTGGATAACAAGAACCTCTCAAACAAAAGATGCCATACCAATGATGATACTTTAAAAGCCATCAATGCTCTCTAGGGTGGAATATTGTTGCACATTAACAGCCCCATTTCAGAGTCAGAGAAATTGCAGTCCATACAGAGATTCCTTACTGCAAGAATTCTCTCTATAAAACATCTAAATTATTGAGATCGATTAAAAGTTCTACATCTGTATTTTCTAGAGCGCAAGTGAGAGAGGTACATAGTAAGTTACACATGGAAAATATTAGAGGGACTGGTTCCAAATCTGCACATGGAAATAACATCACGTGAAACCAAAAAGCATGGCAGAACATGCAAAATAGCCCTAGTGAAATGCAGAAATGGAATAGGTATGGTGAGGGAGGGAGGGTGTTGAACTCCATCAACATCAAAGGTCAAGATTCTTCAACACACTCCCTCTACACATAAGGGGCATACCTGGCCGTCCTCTCATGGTGTTCAAGAGAGAACTCTATGAACACTTCCAAAGGATATCTGATCAACCAGGCTGTGATTCATGTCAGGCTGCATGCAGCCGTGTCCAACAGCCTGGTTGACGAGACGACCAACCATGAGGCCTGGTCGAAAAGACGACCAACCATGAGGCCTGGTCGACAAGACGACCAACCATGAGGCCTGGTCGACAAGACGACCAACCATGAGGCCTGGTCGACAAGACGACCAACCATGAGGACTGGTCAGAGACAGGGCTGTGGGGAAGTTGATCCTTGAAAGTACCACAAGGTAAGGTAAGGTCATTGCCCCGTATCTACCTCTTCCATTTTGTTCCTTCCCCCCCCCTTTCCTCTTTTTACTCTAGAGGCTCTCTCTCTGGTGTTTTGGCTGCAGCTACTGCCTTATTGCTCAGGTATACACACTGCACTGTATACACACTATAGAGTACAGTTCAAAACAACGGCATTGAAGAGCTGTATTTATAATTGACATTATTCACAGATGCTGCATGCATCATATATCGATAACTCATATTTCACTTGTATGTTGATTTTGATTAGAATTATTTTCTAATTTCAGAGAACAGCTGAAGCTCGAGCCTCGTGAAGATATTGACCTGCCTGGTGTGAACAAAACAAACTGGCAGAACAGTAAACAAATCATAGAAAGTCTGACCAATCAGGTCAACAAGTTACAGGACGAGAAAGTCATGCTTCGCACAAAGGTTCAAACTTAATAATTTTTCTGCTTTTTCTGGAGAGTGTGTGTGTGTTATAAATAAGCAGTGGTGACATTGTAGCAGGTATAGTATAGTGAATGTTGGCGATGAAGCCCCAGTCAAGATAAATGCTCTAATCTCTTGTTTGGAATAATGTAACTGGCCATTTGTTAATGGAAAATTAAATCCACAGTTCCACTTCCATAGAACATAATAAAGTACAGTATCCCATTTAGTATATATTTTTATTAATAACATTATTTGCTTCAAGTTCTGATAATTAGTCTCGGTGAGCTGATCACATCATTCATGTATTAAGCAGCGTTGATAGTCATAGCATAATGTCATCTTGAGAGAAGCAAAATTAGATTTTTTATTGGAAGGTGGAAGTATTAGCATACTTCCACCTTCTCCACTACAATATGCTGCTGTGCTCATACTGTGATGATTTTGTAGCTTTGTGTGATTTGGTATGAATCATTGTGACATTCCCAGTTAATTCTACAGCATGTGAATGTTTATCCTTTCTATGACTGACAAGAACTTACGTTAGGGGCGTTCGGCCTATTGGCCTTTTGGCATTAAAAGGCCAATAGGCCAAGAGGCCTTTTGGCATTAGGAGCTGGTCCCTGATAGGCAGTGGTGGCAGAACAAAGGATATTACAGTAATATCTATAACTTTGAAAAGAGTCAGGAGTCTGAATGTTGAAGCTATCATCGATACATTTATTTTCAAACACAAAAACAAGAAACACACAGCTATAACTTTTCAGTTTCCATGCTGAGCCTTTTATTCGAGAGTAGAAAGAATATCTTGTGTTTGGCTGTACAGTATATCCTTGCATTAATAAGGCCTAGATGTGCATTGATTGATTGATTGATGAAGATTAAGCCGCCTCAAGAGGTGACATAGGCATGAGTAGCCCGTAGGTGGTCAATGTTTGGAGTGAATATGGACTTTGGTCGTGTAACATCTTGAAGTGTCTCTGACCCTTGGCCCAAAGACCAAGATGGGCATCATTATTTTCATAGTTTATATATTGATGTAATTTCCTTTTTTTTCATATTCATTATACTGTACAGTTGTTTTCTGGGGGGATCCCTGTGCGATTCCCTGAAGCCATCATGCCAAAATGGCTCTCCGTATGAATGGTGATGCATGAACGCCTCCCAAACAAGTGGAGAAGGTGGGGCAAAGTTCGCACGAGTTCCGAGAGAATTTGATAATTTGTTTACATAGTTCAGGGAGTTCTTATGGGAAGTTTTGAGGCAATGGTCTCTATCAAAGCCAGCAGTGGTTTCTTTCAACTCCTTGACTTTCTGGTTGCCTTCCCCAGAGGCAGCAAAAAAAAATGAAATGTCACTTGGGCCTCTGTGATGGAGCTGGTCCCTGGTAGGCCTATTGAACTCCACGCCTGATGTAACCTAGATGGTACCGTATCAGGATATTCAGGGAGCCACAAAGGGCCTTTTCTCCCTCCCCCCCATCCCACCAGGAAAGAGGAAGGCCTGCTAGCCAGGTAGACTCCAGGACCTCATAGTGCAGTTTGTACAGTGAGGAAGACCCAAACTTGAAAGAGGCAAGGCTCATCATACAAGTTTCTGGGTGCCTTTTTTGATACTTTGAAATGAATCCATGGGGGAAAACATTAAGCTCAAAATCATGTAAAGAGCAGGTAAGAAAACCCTTTCCCCTGCAGCAAGAGTGTCTCATTGGATGGGATGAAGGAGCAGATGAGGTCCAAGGAAACCAAAGGTCCCCCTATCCATCTCTCTAAAGCTCAAACAAAACACGAAAGCTCTTGGGCAGAGCCGGAGTCCGTGCTCACCAGGATAGGAAAGCAAAGTCCAAAGGAGAGGCTTCAGAGGAAGGAATCAACTGGATGAAGAGAAACCTCAAAACCACAGCAGGGATAGGTGGTTCAACTATTCTGATCATATTGTTTTGTTCTTAGCCTCTGTTCAGTCTTGGGTTGCAATGTTTTACCAGTTGGAATTTGTAATGGTTTGTCTACCTTTCTGGGTGATGCCTCCAGTCGATAGCAGACACGATTATAGTACTCTCAAACAGTGCAGTGTTCATAAGCCACTGCCCCTTTCCCCTCTCTGAATAAACCAGGTTCTGGCTCGTAGTTCCCGGTAGGCATAAGGACTCCAGTAACTGATGCTCTAGACTAATATGGTGGATATCAGTCCGTTAACTTCAGGGAGTTTTCGGGGCTCAACCCAGAAAGTGACGTTTCATTACACTCAGTTTTTTTTTTTTTTATTCTATAGGTGGATGCCTTTTACTTTGTGATACAGTAGCACATGGATTATTGATGATTGGTAATAATAATGATGAAGTTGTTGATGATTGTCTTTTCAATCTCTTTTCAGATATATGAATTGACACGAGAAGTATCCAATACTAAGGGCTCTCTTCAGTTAACAACTTTGGAGCTACCTAAAGGCTTGATATCAGGTTGGAACACAGTTTGGTTTATTTATTTGAACTGTAAATATTCTCAGTCATGGAAATTCAAATGACAATGACAATATTCTCCTTTAAAATATGTTTTGCAAATTACACTTTCGCGCTATCTGGACGCGCCGGCGCGTCCGGTTTCGTCTAACGTAAACGCATAGTGGACATAAAGTTATGTCTTCTTTTAAAATATTTGTATAAAATTCAATTTTAATCCGATTTCATTGGGGTTTGTTTCAAACGACGCACCATGAAGTTCTCTTTCTCACCACTAGGCCGCCTGGCGCGTCGGCCTACCCGGTCACGTGACGGGCCCATTGTTTTCGTGTCACGTGTCGTGAGTCGATCACGCTCCCCTCGCGCGCCAAACTCGAGCATTTTTACCCGTTTCCGTGTGGATTATACCCAATTACTTCATCAAAAATGGATCAAGGTCAAGGCCCAAGCACTTCTACGCCCAAGGAAGCCTCCAGGTCATCGAGAGTGGACAAAATAACCCAAATTTTTAAGAAGTGGAGCGGAGTGAAGCTCACACCAACGAAAATTCCAGGCCTTGTGGAGGATTTATCAGAAGCTGAAGGTGATGTAGAGGTATTGGAGGAAGATTTTGGAACCCACAACGATTATACTGTAGTGTGGGTTATAGTGTGGGTGTGGGTTCTAGAGCTAGAGGGAATGATATGGCAACGAGTGATGAGGAGACTGAGACCCTCACCGAGGAAGAGGAGGCACCACGACCCCCTCCTCCTCCTCCATCTCGGCGCACACGTGGTGCATCTAGGCTACCTAGAAAAGTAACTACCAGACATGTTACTCGTCGTAGGAACACACGACAAATTGCGCCAAGTGATTCTGAAAGTATAAGTGATGAGGAAAGTGATGAGGGTTCATTCGAGCCTGCTGAAAGGCGTACACGTACAGTACGTACTCGGCAGGCTGGGGCTGGTGAGGGCTGGAGTCGTAGCAATACTTCTCCAGTTGTTGATGATTTTACTGGAAATCCTGGACTGAAAATTCCCAAGCCTACTAGTGCACTGGCTTATATTCAATTGTTCATCACGCGTGCCCTCCTTGAGTTCTTTACCGTTGAAACAAATTTGTACGCCTCACAGTTATTCAGGATGGCCAATGAAAATGTATCAGATATTTGGACCCCAGTGAAGGTGAGTGAAATGTCGCGATTCCTAGGACTGTTCATATTGATGGGCATAATTAGGCTCCCAACTATGAGGATGTATTGGCAAACAGCAAAGCCATGGCATGCTCGTTTCTTCAGCTTGTTCATGCCGTCCAGACGATTCCAGCATATAAACCAGTTTTTCCACACATTCAATACCAATGCAGTGCCCGTGAACAATCGTGATAAGTTGATAAAAGTGAGACCAGTGATGGATTACTTGAAAGAGAGGTTTGCTCAAGTTTACATCCCCAAGAAAGAGTTGTGTTTGGATGAGGGTACAATGGCATGGCGAGGCCGACTATCCTTCAAAGTGTACAATCCAAACAAACCAGACAAGTATGGTGTGAAACTTTATATGCTTGCTGAATCTGTCTCTGGGTACATATATGACTTTGACGTATACTCAGGTATTGGTAAGACGATAGTGGATACAGTAACGGGGTTGATGCAGCCTTTAGTGAACCAGGGTTACCATTTGTACATGGATAATTACTACAACTCGGTTACCCTGACAGAAACATTGAGAGAACTTGGGGTGTACACATGTGGCACAATTAGAATGCTACGTGGCGCCCCAAAGGTATTGCAAGCTCTAGCCAAGGGTAAACTTCCACTGGATACCACAGTATACCGCTGCAAAGATAATACCTTCATTCTCCTGTGGAAAGACAAGCGAGTGGTTTCAATCATTACCAACATCCACAATGCAGACACTCGGCGAGTTCAGCGAAGGAAGCGAATTCGCAACCGAGACGGAACAAGTGGAATACAACAGGTAACAGTGAACAAACCGACTGCAATTTGCGAGTACAATAAGTTCATGAAAGGTGTGGACCACTTCGATCAAATGGTTAAATATTACCATTTTACCAGGAAAACTCACAAGTGGACCAAAAAGATTACCTTTTATTTCCTGCAAATGGCATTGCATAATGCCTATGTTTCGTACAAATACAACACAACTGATCGAAAAAAGCTAACATTGCTACAGTTCCACGAAGTGGCAATCTGGGCCCTATTGCACTGGGACACAGAGGAGTGGCCTAAAACATCATCATCATCTCAACACTTGCGGCACGCTCCAGACATAAATGATGACACAGCTCCTGCCAATGCTGACGCCATGCCAACTCTCGGACCATCTGGTGTGAGGCGGCCTTTGTTCACTACACCACCTCAAGATGAAGCAGACAACGAATCTGAACCCGACATGTCTGCCACACTGCCAGTTGACGAAACTGTTTTGTCAGATGAATCTGACTCTCCTGCAACTCCTGTTACACCTCCAGCGAGAGGACCTGGCCGCCCTATTGTTGATTCAGAAAATCGCATGAACTACAAACTGAAACATGAAATTTACAGACTGCCCAAACGTCTCAAGTGTCATGCATGCGCACGGTCCGGTAAAAGGAAGGACACGAACTATGGATGCAAGACCTGTGGTGTTGCACTCTGTGTTGTTCCCTGCTACACCAATTACCACCGGAAACAGGTGTATTGGGTGGTGAAGAAGTAACCACCCGCAACAGCTTCACTCCACCTACAAACCATCTGTTGAGCAACTTCAGGAATGAAGAACCTGAAGAAGGTGGAGTGAAGAACAAATGCTCAACTTACTGTTCCACAACCAGCCTTCCCTTGGTAAGTACACCTATTTGGTCCAAGTTTGTGTAGTATAATTTAGCTCATAGAACATTCTATTGCGAAAACATTGCCACAAAAATGAATGACATACATACAATAATAATATCAGAACAGTGAAATAAATATAAACTTTCAAAGCAACGTTTCGCGCGTGTGTCGTCCGGTCACCGTTACCGGGTAACAGTGCGCCCACTTCCCACACTCTTGCGGGTGGGCCGGGACCATTATTCTACGATTATATTCATATCACCGTGTTGGGAATTTTATTGGGAGTCCATTGATACCAAAATTAAGGCTGTAGGACAATTGTAGAGGTGATAATAATCCCAAGAGTAAAAACATTTTGTTGCTGTTGAGCGCTCACGGCGACTCATCTTCGTAGTTATTTATTTCATGCTGGTATCTCTATAGCTTTCGTGACTTTTTTTACTGATGTTCTTCTAGAGAATTTTATTGCGAACACGTTGGTACCAAAATGAAATACGTAGCATGAAAACTAAGGTCAGAAAAGTAAAAAGAGTATACACATTTTTGTTTTTACGCTTAAGCGATAAAAACGCTGCGCGCACATATGGTTGGCTGAGTGACCTTCGCCGAGAGCGCGAAAGTGTTAAAATAGTTCAGTGCAGTTCTGTATTTCATCAAATATGATATTTACTATGGTATTAACCCCCTCGTGCTGCTCCTGTTGTCCGCAAATGATAAAGTAATACGTCACTCCAGTTACCTGCAGAAAATGCTTCCAAGCATGTATTGTTCAAAAATCCGGTTGGATCTATAGTTACATTTTCCGTTCAAAAATGCATCTGGTGATCATCTGCCATCTTAAAAAGCAGAGCATTAAATGCAAGGAAGTGCCCTTTTCTGGGCAGCCCTCTGTATCTTCCCATTCCATAAGGTTCTGAGGTAGTGAGAGTGGGGACTTTGTCTTGGAAAGTTGTTGTTGTTCGGTGTAGGCAAGTTTAGTTGTTCTTGAGTGGGAGGTAAATGATGTTAGCAGTAAGGGAAGAGGGAAGGGTGGAGAGGGAAGGATGGTAGAGGAAAGGGAAAGAAAAGGGGAGAGAAAAGGTGGATGACTTGGAGAGGGAAGGTTAAGGGGTCATGCCTACTAGGTGGAAGGTGGGTAGACCATCTGTTGATAGTTGTGATATTCTCTGCTCTGGTAGTTGCCTAACTTCATGTCTGTGCAATTTGTTTGGCTATTTTGTTTCATTTTAGGAGTGGCTTAAAATATCAATTTTTAATGCAGATGAAGAGTCACAATAACGTGTCTGAAAAATGTTGACCAAACCACACACTAGAAAGTGAAGTGACGACGACTTTTTGGTCTGTCCTGGACCATTATCAAGTAAATTGTGATAATAGAGTTGATAATGGTCCAGGACGGACCGAAACGTTGTCGTCTCTTCACTTTCAAGTGTGTGGTCTGGTCAACATACATTTTTAATTAAGGCAAAGCAGCAAAAAATTACCAAAAAAGCTGCAAAAAAAATCACTAACAGAAATTGTGGGTCAATTGAATAACAGAATTTTAACGGTATTGATTTTTGTTTTCTCCATTTGCCCTATTCGATGGTGAAAAATTATATCCTCTTTGGCTTCTGCTGCAACAATTTTTAAAAAATCTACATTCATCTCCTACTTGCACCACTTCGTATTGCTTCTTACCATGGCCACACATTCATGTACTCCATGAATTGCAGTATAATGACTTCTCCCAAGTTCCTCTACTGGATTTTTTTGGGGAAGTCCCCAGTGGTTCCCCGAAGCTACCTCTCATAGATTGCACCATGCAAATGGGTCACATCAGCTGATGATGTGGCCCCCTCACAGAGGCAAAGAAAGCAAGTGACACCACATCAAAAAAAGTATCCAGAAAGTCAGCGTAGTTTAACAGACAACTGGAGGGCTAACAAAGACAGAACCCTCGAAACTGCCAAACAACTTCACAAACAATTTACAAAGAACAAGAGAAACATTAAAAATTTGTGTGAAACTCTTAGTACTGTACTGAATGGCATTACCAGGCAGCCCAGTTTCCTCATGCAGCCATCTTCCTTGGTCAGTTCTTTCGCTGATGTCCACTTGGACAGTGGTGTTCTGGGTCTCTTGAGATGTGGGAACCCCCCTCCCCACTGTTTCAAGGTAAGTGCTGGCCATCCTTGGACTCGGTCTCTGGGGGCCATTTGCTTTCTATTTGTCCTATATTTTAATATTTTGCTTCACATGTATGCTTTCTATCCAGCTCGTTGTGTTGGCTTGGCTATGTTGTGCTCTGGGCTGCATGCACTCTGGGTTTTTCCCAGGGTGCTGGCTAGCAATGCTCCTGCACTGACATATATTCTCTGGTGTGCAAGAATAATCACACAAAAAAAATGGGATCTGGTTATGCGTAAATATCCACCAAAGAAATGAAACAAAAATTCCGAACATTTTGGTGTTTCACCACATTATTGATGAAATACACACAGGGGACTTAAAGGTTTGGGATTCTATACCCAATTACACCTGACTAGACAAAGATCCATAAGCTAAAGTATCGATTAATGTAAGTGACATTAATGTAAGTGGGTGGACGGGCGGGTCTTTGGCTGGATGGGATTAGTCGGGTGGGCATTGGTTGGATGGATTGGTGGGTGGCTGGGTCAAAACCAGACTGGAAGCGGAACCGGAAAATTGTCTGATGCAGGCACAGAGGGCTTGTTGTGTGAAGCCAGGGACATATGTTGCCCATTTGTGGATTGAGAGTTGAGGTATTGGCTCAAGCAAGTGGCAGAAGCCAGTCCTGATCCTGCAGCCAAACTGGACTGAGATCCAAGAGCCAGGGTCTACCCAGGAGAGGGACTGAGGGCAGCAAGGGTCGACATATCCGTGGGTTGCCTACACACACACACACACACACACACACACACACACACACACACACACACACACACACACACACACACACACACACACACACACACAAAGACTTCCTGAGACCTGGAACTTCAAGAACAAGAGGTCATAGATTTAAACTAGCTAAACACAGATGCCGAAGAAATATAAGAAAATTCACCTTCGCAAATAGAGTGGTAGACGGTTGGAACAAGTTAAGTGAGAAGGTGGTGGAGGCCAAGACCGTCAGTAGTTTCAAAGCGTTATATGACAAAGAGTGCTGGGAAGACGGGACACCACGAGCGTAGCTCTCATCCTGTAACTACACTTAGGTAATTACACACACACACACACACACACACACACCTCGTAGCCTGGTGGATAGCGCGCAGGACTCGTAATTCTGTGGCGCGGGTTCGATTCCCGCACGAGGCAGAAACAAATGGGCAAAGTTTCTTTCACCCTAAGTGCCCCTGTTACCTAGCAGTAAATAGGTACCAGGGAGTTAGTCAGCTGTCACAGGCTGCTTCCTGGGGTGTGTGTGTGGTGTGTGGGGGGAAAAAAAAAAAGTAGTTAGTAAACAGTTGATTGACAGTTGAGAGGCGGGCCGAAAGAGCAAAGCTCAACCCCTGCAAAAACACAACTAGTAAACACACACACACCTCAGGTTACAGTGCACATCTCAGTGGTGGAGTACATGAATAGTCATCATGAATAACATAAGTGTGCTATGAGTGACTAATATTTTGGCTGGTAATATGAGAGAGATAAGGAAAGCCTCCAGAGAAGGGGTTATTTAGGGATTAGTATGTGACTAGCAGACGATGGCTGTGTGGACCTCAGGTTAAGACCCCAGGCATTGGTGGCTTACCTGCAGACACACAATGTAACAGTCCCTATGATTCCCTTGTTACAACTTATAACAAGATGTGACAACTTTATTACAATGCTATTAGAACGTTGTCACAACCTGCTATATTGGTTGTTACAATTATTAGGTGTTAAACCTTGTTCGAATATTGTAGCAACGTCGTAGTTTTGTCGTGTGTTTGGCGGGGTTGTGTATGTGGAATATTGAATACTGTGTATGTATTGTGAATATACAGTATAGATTTACTACTAGCCAAGTTTTCATAATTAACCTCTGTGTTCCATGGCAGTAAGTACAGGAGTGAATCAGCTTCTTGTAGGATTGCCGCCTGGGGCAATGTCAGTACAGTAATTTGACCTTTGGGGGAATCTCGATATAAGCCTAGCATGTATATATATACACACTGGCTGCCTGTCCCATGATACAATGAATTATTATTAAGTTGAGGTCGCCAAGCACAACAATCATGATTTACAGTACTGTATGTTTGCTCTTACTATGATGTCTCATCATAATGAGGCTCTGTTGTTTGTCGTCCAGCTCCTCCTTTGTCCATGTGTTGCTTGCTGGTGGACTGTAGGCATTTGTGATTATCAGTTTATCATCCTGATTCCAAATCTCTAATGCCATCATGTCAACTTGTTGCGGGTTGTCAAATGTATCATACCTTCGGGTGTTCTTTCACCAGCACGGCTGCTCCTCCACATGGGGGTCATGGGGGACCTAAATCACGGAGAGATAGATTGGGAAACGAGGAATCCCCATGGCGGGGAGGAGACCTGGGGAGCGAAGCTGGTAGACGTTATTGACAGGAATTTCCTAACACAGCATGTGAAAGAAGATACTAGGGAAAGAGGAGGGGATACGCCCAGCCTATTAGATCTCATTATCACTCAGAATGTAGAAGACATCGAGCAGTTGGAACATGAAATACCACTAGGAGCTAGTGACCATTGTGTCCTAGCCTTTGACTACATGATGGAGCTTAAAATTGTGACCAAAGGACAAGAGGTCCGGGAAAGGAGACTTGATTACAGAAAAGGGGACTACAGAAGGATAAGGGACTACCTGGGAGAAGTGCAGTGGGAGGAAGAACTTAGAGGAAAAACAGTGCAAGGTATGATGAACCAAGTCATATTGAAATGCAAGGAGGCTGAAGATAGATTTATTCCAACAATAAAGGAAAAAAGCAGGAGGGAATATAATAACCCATGGTTTAATAGACAGTGTCAGGAAGCAAAGGTGAGAAGCAGGAGGGAGTGGAGGAAGTACAGAAGGCAAAGGACAGAGGACAACAGGATTAGATGTAACAGAGCTAGGAATGATTACATTAACATAAGACGAGTGTCGGAAAGAAATTATGAGAACGATATTGCAGTCAAAGCGAAAAAGCAACCAAAATTACTACATAGCCATATAAGAAGGAAGATGTCGGTAAATGACCAAGTGACAAGACTGAGGAAAACAGAAGGGGCATATACAGAAAGCGACAAGGAAATCTGCGAGGTACTGAATGCAAAATTCCATGGAGTGTTCACTACCGAGCCTGAGCAGCTCCCATTGTTAGAAGAGATTACCCAAGATGAAAGACTATCAGATATAGAGGTGACAGCAGAGGATGTAATGAAACAGTTGACAACACTGGATGCAAATAAAGCTGTTGGACCAGACAAAGTATCACCGTGGATACTTAAAGAGGCAGCGCAGGCTCTCAGCGTGCCTCTGGCAATGATCTTCAATGAGTCACTTATGTCGGGAGAATTGCCCAGTTGCTGGAAGGAGGCAAATGTCGTACCGATTTTCAAAAAGGGGGATAGGGAGGAGGCACTTAACTACAGACCCGTATCACTGACAAGCATCCCCTGCAAAATACTTGAAAGAATAATTAGGCTAAGACTTGTTGAGCACCTGGAGAGCATTGGGTTTGTAAACAAGCACCAACATGGGTTCTGGACAGGGAAATCATGCCTAACAAACCTTTTAGAATTCTATGATAAAGTAACAAGGATAAGGCAGGACAGAGAAGGCTGGGCAGACTGCATATTTCTTGACTGCCAAAAGGCCTTTGATACGGTACCGCACATGAGACTGCTATACAAACTTGAGAGGCAGGCAGGAGTAAGCGGAAAGGCCCTAGTATGGGTGAAGAACTACCTAACAGGAAGGAGCCAGAGGGTAATGGTAAGGGGCGAAAAGTCGGACTGGCGAACAGTAACAAGTGGAGTACCTCAAGGATCGGTGCTGGGACCAATCCTCTTTCTAATTTACGTAAATGATATGTTTACAGGAGTGGAATCATACATGTCGATGTTTGCAGATGACGCAAAATTAATGAGAAGAGTTGTGACAGACGAGGATTGTAGGATCCTCCAAGAGGACTTAAACAGGCTGCAGAGATGGTCAGAGAAATGGCTACTGGAGTTTAACACCAGTAAATGTAAAGTTATGGAAATGGGATCAGGTGACAGGAGGCCAAAGGGACAGTACACAATGAAGGGGAACAGCCTACCTGTAACGATTCGAGAAAGAGACCTGGGAGTGGATGTGACACCTAATCTAACTCCTGAGGCACATATAAATAGGATAACGACAGCAGCGTACTCTACACTGGCGAAAATTAGAACTTCATTCAGAAACCTAAATGAGGAAGCTTTTAGGGCGCTTTACACTGCCTACGTGAGACCCGTCTTAGAGTATGCCGCGCCATCATGGAGCCCCCACCTGAAGAAACACATAAAGAAACTGGAGAAGGTTCAGAGGTTTGCGACGAGGCTTGTCCCAGAGCTACGAGGGATGGGATATGAAGAGCGGCTGAAGGAACTGAACCTTACGACACTAGAGAAAAGAAGGGAGAGAGGAGATATGATAGGGACATATAAAATACTCAGGGGAATTGACAAAGTGGAAATAGATCAAATGTTCACACGTAATAATAACAGAACGAGGGGACATGGGTGGAAACTGGAAACTCAGATGAGTCACAGAGATGTTAGGAAGTTTTCTTTTAGCGTGAGAGTAGTAGAAAAATGGAATGCACTTGGGGAACAGGTTGTGGAAGCAAATACTATTCATACTTTTAAAACTAGGTATGATAGGGAAATGGGACAGGAGTCATTGCTGTAAACAACCGATAGCTAGAAAGGCGGGATCCAAGAGTCAATGCTCGATCCTGCAAGCACATATAGGTGAGTACATATTTAGGGATTTTTTCTATTTTACGTTTTCTCATTTTTCTGTCCCATCTCCAAATTGAGTAGACCCTGAAGAATACAACTGCTTTCAAAATATTATCTTCAAGTCTTGTCTCTGTTAGTGTGTGTGTCTGGCATTTTAAAATGAATTATACTGTATAGTTTAGCTCCAATATTTTTTATCTCGCTCCATCTGTATTAGTATACTGTGTGTGATTTTCCAGAACATATCTGTCTGTCTAGCTGTGTGTCTGTCTGTGTGTCAGTCAGTCTGTCAGTATCTATCTATCTCTGTTTCATTAGAATGCGTAAACAGTTCTCCCCTTTCCCGATAACATTTATGATTCACCAAATGACATATCTTATCATCTCTGGAGGGGGAGGCTGACCAATATATTCATGTTACACTATACAGTACTTCTGAATTTCATATGGTAGTGCAGCTCTGTCTTTTTGTCAGACTGTGTGTTTGTGGGGGACACTGTACAACTATAGTGTAGTATTTAATTGACATTTTATTGTAAGAATGGTTGGGTACGTGCTGTATAGCATGTTGTTCACCACCAACACTGTGTGAGTAAGAACGACTGTAAATAGAGAGAAGAATTAGGATTAATTAAAAAGGTATCCTAGTTCTTTTACCATTTCTGACAACCGCCTACAAGACTAATGGCTACTACTGAATAATAATTTAACCAGGCCAACCAAAAGGTAAGACAGTACAGTTTTTTTTTTTTTTAATTTTTGTGTAAATTTTGCATGTCAATCTACCATTTCATAAAAAAAATTCTAAGTGCACTGAAGTGTAGAAAACTGGATTAAAACCAATTTAAGGGTCAAAATTGTTCAGATTGCAAGATTTTTGCATAAAGTCTTATCATCATAATTGAAAAATAATCTGTGGTTCGTTTTCATTTTGAGTTTGATGACATAACATTCGCACAATAGACAGATCATGGTGTTACGCTTTAAAAAATAGTACCAAGTGTCTAGGCAGTTGGAGTGGCCAGGAGTAAGAATAACAGCATAGTCAGGTTGGCCTGGAGGATACATAGCATGACTGGGAATGAAATTACGATTCTACCATTACAGATTCAGTATGTTGGAGAGATGGTATGCTGCATTTAACACTGGCTGAGGTATTAGACTTTATTTGGAAAAATATACAATTTATCCATGTGGCAACATTCAACTTCGGTTGATTCTCAAAGAAATATGTGTATAATGCAGGGTTTATATATATTCTCAAGCCTCTGCACTGCTTCTTGCAACTGTTCGGTGGCAATAATGATAAACTTAAGTTAAAAAAACAGTATTGATTGCAATGAAACTTTCTTCTGGGGGAGGGGGGTGGAGGGGTGTCTTAGTTGCGCGTTTTTGCTAGCTACACTGAATTGGTTCAACACCTACAGTACCTTAATAGCCTACCAGAGGCCAGAAGCCAAACCCCTCCTACTGCCTCTAAGAGGAGCAAGGGATTCATGATCACCCTTTCTGAAGAATCAAACCCCCAGAAAGGAAGCTAAGCAAAAATGGACATCTGTAAGGTTTACAAAAGGAATAAACAATGCAGCAAATGATTCTGGAAACAATCCACCCAATAGTTAGGTCATATCTCTTCCTAGTAACATGTGACTATCAGATGGAAGCATGGAAGCTGCCGGCTCTCACTGTCAACAACCCTCTGTCACAGCCAACCAAACAACATACCTTGTAAGGAGGAGAGAGTCTAGGAAGATACTGAGCCCCCCTCAGCCCACAAAATAGGCATTTTATCACACTCAATGCAGGTTTTCTGGAGGGACCATATGGTGGCTTCCTTTAGCTAACCACAGATCAGAGAAACAGTACTCGCTAGGGGAGAAGGAGGAAGCAAAACTCAAAGGAAAGAGCCCAGAAGGAGTGCCCTACTCAGGTCAACACATGCTTGAAGGGGACCAAGAATATTGATCAGGTATTGAGCAGCTAAGACTCTGGAAGACTTTAAATTAAGACCTTATGAGCCCAGATATCAGGTCAAGAAAAATGAGAAAACATAGCAGCCAAAGCAGCTCACCAGGGCTCACCCAGAAATTAAGAGTTATATTGCATTTGACTCTGGTTTTCTGGGGAGAGCCTCATGTAGTTTCCTGAAGATAACAACCGACAGAGAAAGAAAACACACAGCCATTTACCCATGAAGGAGGAAGAATGCGGGAATTACGACGAAGATGAGACCCCCTGGTCGAGAGAGAAAGAGAACCCAAAGCTATACAAGTACCGAGGCCTGGGAACATTCACTAGATACTGCTCCACCATGTTTGACTTTCAAAACTACCTCGCCCAAATGATTGTGAACACTGCTGAAAGAGCAGCATTATTACTAATGTCATGGGGATGGGGTAGACTGCATACTGACTAGACTTAATAACCCTATGGATGACCTGGTAAATACGATCCTTGGAACAGGAGGCCAACGAAACAGGATCAACCTACAAGTCATCTCCCCGAAGCAGAATTGGTGGCATGAAGGTAGCAGCAGAGAGCTACCACCGGACACAACACATGATGCACCCCTGGATGAACCAACCAAGCATCAGTGACCAAAGGACCCCTCTAGAACTGACTTGTTCTTTGCCAGAAGAGGAGGAGCTGGCTGCAAATGAACAAAACGCCCACCAGGGCCAAAAGAACAAAAACCTCGCCTCTGGAGGACACCATGAAGCTTCTAAATCCAACAACTGCATGGAAGAGGAACCAAAACAATGATTTATAGAATGAATCACAGACCAAAGGGGACACCATAAAGCAAGAAGAAATGGTGGAATATGGTCCAAAGACCAAGCATGCTCAGGAGCAGGATGCAAGCTGTAGTGGCTCCATCAGTGATGCATGATATGAGGATACATTTTTTGGCATGAGATGCCAATCAAGAAAAAAGTAAAGAAAGAAAGAAAGAAAAAAAGCACCACATGCTCAGAAACCAAAGAACAATGCTAAAGTGAAAGAAAGTGGCGAAAGGAGCTCCATGTAACTTTGTATTGTTACAGAGAGGAGGAGAGCTGGTGGGACACCATTGAAAAAACCACCGGCTTACTGCAAAAATGCAATAAAGATTGGTCAAAGTTATGATGTGAAGAGCCGAGGAAAAGGTTGAACCAGTGAAGTACGTCCTTGGGCTGACCTTCTGATAAAGGTGGAGCTGTGGAAAAACACCACGGTTCAAACACCGAGCAAGCAGCACCTGAAACCAAGGCAGAGCTGGCCACCAGGGAGTCAGAAGGACTACCCTTTTTTGGTAGGACTCCAACCTGGATTGTGTTTTGGGTGTGAGAGGGGAAGGGCCACGCGGTGCGAGCTCCGCGGAAAACAATATATAACTAGGGACATTTCAGTGATACAGGAACTAAACACAGTCAGATAACTTTTAAAGTGTGTCTCAACATATTAAGCAATATATCATAGTGATTACCATCCGACCGTTTGTGCTAAAGGAAAAATAAGTGAACTTCGTGTGTAGTCAAGGCTGCCCTCGTGGTGCCAGGAGGCCTTAGGCGATAGTTGCCAAGTCAATAAATCACATCTCTCGCTATTGAAACATCAAGTAATCAGTGCCCATAGTGCTAAGCTCTCTATGCAAAACCTGTGTCTATTATAACAAATTTAGATAACATAATCTAAAGTCAAGTGAACAAATTACACACAAAATAAGTCCGTCGTGTGTGTGTAAACAAGGGCCACTTGGAGGTAGGCCCACCCCAGTACCCTCTTGTGTGTGTATTCTTTCAAATAGTGTAACGTACTCAGGTAACTAGTGCCCAGACACAGAAACTAGACGCCTCTACTGTATGATAACTAGTGGGAAAATGCAAGTAATGTAATCTAACAAGTGAACAAAACAAATTAAGAGTGCGACACGTGGTAGCAACAGTGGTCGTCCATACAGCCTCTTCCAGGCCTATCTCAAGTTGGTAAACACCCATGGTCAACACCCACGGCCAGCTCCCACGGCCAGCACCCGCGGTCAACTCCCCCACCGGTCAACACCCCACCTTGTAAGACCATCACCACTGAACAGAAGTGTTCAAAAAAATGGCTTTGATAAAAACGTGCATAGAATGCAACATGAAGGTAGATTACCAACAGAGCTTTCAATGCCAACTCTGTTCAGCAGCCATACACAAAAAATGTGCCAACATGACTAACAATTCAAGGAGAAATGGTCCCAGTGACCACTGTGTACTGGCTCTGCAAAAAGGATGATGTAACTTTTTTGAAATTGATGGAAATCCTGGATAAAACTCCCGCCGAAAACAGAGAATTACTAATTAATGCCTGCATAGCAATTTCTAATGTCTTCAAACAAACTGTACATGACACCAAGGTACAACCAGCTGTAGCACAGAGCTCTGTGGCAGCGGCGCCTGAGCAGGGCGCAGAGTCGGGGATGCCTGAGCAGGGCACGGAGTCGGGGATGCCTGAGCAGGGCGCGGAGTCGGGGATGCCTGAGCAGGGCACGGAGTCGGGGATGCCTGAGCAGGGCGCGGAGTCGGGGATGCCTGAGCAGGGCACGGAGTCGGGGACCCCTGAGCAGTGCGCGGTGTCGCAGGCACCGGAGCAGAGCGCGGTGTCGCAGGCACCGGAGCAGAGCGCGGTGTCGCAGGCACCGGAGCAGAGCGCGGTGTCGCAGGCACCGGAGCAGAGCGCGGTGTCACAGGCACCGGAGCAGAGCGCGGTGTCACAGGCACCGGAGCAGGGCACAGTGTCGGGGGCGCCGCAGCAGAGTGCGGTCCCTGGCAGAGGGAAACAAACAAAACAAGGCCCCAAAATCTGTTGGTATTACAGATGGGCTACCTGTAAGCATGGGGAATCGGGAAGAATAAATGGAACATGTACACACGATCACCCTAGAAAGTGCAGAAACCTCCTCAATACAGGTAAATGTACCAAAAGCTGTGAATTCTTTCACCCAGAAATTTGCAAGAACTCTTTGGACAGGAAAGAGTGCTTCAATGCTGAATGCCCAGCTTTTCATATAAGAGGTACCAGGCGAATAAAACCGACAGACTACCACTATGAAAACAGCCACTACTCCATCAACCGGGATAATTTTTTAGCAAGAGGAGGAGGAGAAGAATGGCTAAAAATGACCAGACTCTACCACCAACTCGGTCAAATGCTAGAGAGGACGCAAACACAGTGGCCTCCTTACCAGAGCCTCAGATATTAACACCAATTAAAGCATCCAGCACTTCCACTAACACGATAACATCATTTATATTTGCCAACATCCAGGGTATAAAAACACGCAAATCCAACAAAGTTCATTTTATAGATGGTCTCCTTCATGAGGCAAATGCAGTGTTTGCAGCCCTAACGGAAACTCACACAAAGGACTACCTTGATGGTGAAATATGGATCCCAGAATACAATCTCTTCAGATGTGATAGGAAACACCGGCTTCAGGGTGGGGTCAGCCTCTACATCAAAGACACACTCATCTGTACTGAGCTGCTAAACACCTCAAATGATATGGTGGAAGTGCTGATAGTCAAAATAGAGATCCTAAATGTAGTTGTTGTCCTTGTATATAAGTCACCGGAGGCAAACCCTCAGCAGTTTAAAGACCAACTAATGAAAATAGAGCACTGCTTGGAAAACCTCACAAATCCAGCTCCGAACATCATCCTGCTTGGGGACTTCAACCTACGGCACCTGAAATGGAAGCACCTGGCTAATAAAGTAATATCAGAAAGAATACCAGGAAGTAGCCTAAATGAGCAGGCACATGCAAATGACCTGCTACGGATGTGCGATAGGTTTGCCTTAAACCAGCAAATAGTAGAACCAACTAGGAAGGAGAACACGCTGGACCTCATTTTCACTAATAATGATGAGTTGATCGGGAACATAATGATTACAAATACCTGTTACTCAGATCACAACTTAATTGAAGTACTGACAACCATGGGGAATGGACCTCCAAAACCAGTCCAGATTCCCGGTGGAGGAGATTTCAGCAAATTCAACTTCAATAATAAACGGATAAACTGGGAGCAAATAAACCAGGACTTCACAGAAATAAACTGGGAAGAACAGCTAGGAAATGCAAACCTGAACCAGTGCCTGAAAAAAATAAGCTCAGTAGCACTAGAAATATGTTCAAACCGCATACCCCTAAGAAAAAAGAGAAAGAGATGCAGATTGGAACGGGAACGTCGTTCCTTATATAGGCGAAGAAAACGAATCGCGGAACAACTTGAGAGTCGCACCCTATCTCAAGAACGGCGAAGAAGGTTAGGTAGAGAAATAGAAACAATTGAACTCAAGCTACAAGAATCATACAAAACCCAGGAGAGGCAAAGAGAGCAAAAGGCCATCAGTGAAATAGAGAGAAATCCGAAATATTTTTTCTCCTATGCAAAATCAAGATCAAAAACCACATCTAGTATCGGGCCCCTGCGAAAGGGAGATGGAACTTTCACAGATGACAACAAAGAAATGAGCGAGTTACTGAGGAAGCAGTACGACTCTGTTTTTAGTGAGCCATTAAATGCACTAAAGATTGATAACCCAAATGAATTTTTCATGGATATGATACCAACATCAAATCACATATCAGACGTCGCCCTATCCCCACTAGATTTTGAAGAAGCCATAAACAGTATGCCTATGCACTCTGCACCAGGCCCGGATTCTTGGAACTCCATATTCATCAAGAACTGTAAAAAACCACTATCTCAGGCCCTTCACATTCTGTGGAGACAAAGCCTAGATACTGGCGTTATCCCTGACATACTAAAAACAGCAGAGATAGCACCACTCCATAAAGGAGGAAATAAGGCAGAGGCAAAAAATTACAGACCGATAGCACTAACATCGCACATCATAAAAATTTTTGAGAGAGTGCTAAGAAGTAAGATCACAAAATACATGGAATCACAGCATCTCCATAACCCCGGACAACATGGTTTCAGAACAGGACGCTCTTGCCTGTCGCAGTTGCTGGACCACTATGATATGGCATTAGATGCTATGGAAGACAAACAAAACGCTGATGTAATTTACACAGATTTCGCAAAAGCTTTTGATAAATGTGACCATGGTGTTATTGCACATAAAATGCGTTCAAAAGGAATTACCGGGAAAATAGGCAGATGGATCTACAATTTCCTGACTGACAGAACCCAATGTGTAATAGTCAACAAAATAAAATCCAGCCCATCAACCATGAAGAGCTCAGTCCCCCAGGGTACTGTGCTTGCTCCAGTACTTTTTCTCATCCTCATATCGGACATAGACCAGAACACAACCTATAGCACTGTATCATCCTTTGCAGATGACACTAGGATTTTCATGAGAGTTGGCAACATAGAGGACACGGCAAACCTCCAATCAGATGTTGATCAGGTCTTTCTATGGGCTACAGAAAATAATATGGTATTCAACGAGGATAAGTTTCAGCTCATGCGCTACGGAAAAATTGAAAATATAAAAACAGGAACCACGTACAAAACGCAGGCAAATCATAACATAGAACGAAAAGGCAATGTAAAGGACCTGGGTGTACTCATGTCGGAAGACCTTACCTTTAAAGAACACAATAAAGTAGCCGTCACAACTGCAAGAAAAATGACAGGTTGGATAACAAGATTTTTTCACACTAGAGATGCTATACCGATGATGATACTTTTCAAAACGCTTGTGCTATCTAGAGTGGAGTACTGCTGCACAATGACAGCCCCTTTCAAAGCTGGAGAAATTGCTGACCTAGAGAGCGTGCAGAGATCCTTTACTGCTAGAATCCACTCAGTAAAACATCTAAATTACTGGGACCGACTAAAGAGCCTAAATCTGTACTCCCTTGAGCGCAGGCGGGAGAGATACATAATAATTTACACGTGGAAAATAATTGAGGGGCTGGTCCCAAACCTGCACACAGAAATAACACCACATGAGACCAGAAGACATGGCAGGATGTGCAGAATACCCCCGTTGAAAAGCAGAGGTGCAACAGGTACTCTGAGAGAGAACTCTATCAACATCAGAGGCCCGAGACTGTTCAACACGCTTCCACTACACATAAGGGGCATAACTGGCAAACCCCTCACAGTGTTCAAGAGAGAACTGGATAAGCACCTCCAAAGGATACCTGATCAACCAGGCTGTGACTCATACGTCAGGCTGCGAGCAGCCGCGTCTAACAGCCTGGTTGATCAGTCCAACAACCAGGAGGCCTGGTCGACGACCGGGCCGCGGGGACACTAAGCCCCGGAAGCACCTCAAGGTAGCCTCAAGGTAGGCCACAACCTGGAGCAACAGTCGCACTGGGATAAAGAGGTACAGGAACTCCCACCTTGACCTGTTCACCTGACAGGCATCCACAGTGAGAGCCTCACATTTGGAGAATGGAAAGGCGCCAATTCACACACACAAGGAAAGGCGCCAATTCCATGCTGACGCAAAGAGGTCCCCATCCAGGTATCCAAACATCTTGCAAAGCCAAAGGAAGGTGGTGGTGTTGAAGGTCCAGTCAATTGAAACTGGAAGGACATGAGCAGACCGTCCATTGAGAACATTGGACAATCCCTGGATTTGTATGGCACAGAGAGCCAAACTTCAAGAATCCAGCAGAAGAGGAACACGAAGTGTCACTCTCCAATTAGACATGAAGGTTGAAGAGAACCCCCCCTTCCCCTCCACTGTTTGAGACACTAAATCATGAATGGAGCCATAATATGAAACTCCAGCCCATCCTCAAAACAAAGATCCAAAGTCCATTCCATGCACCTGCCAAACCTCCTGTTTATGATTGAAAAACTGTTACATACGACTCACAACTGATGACATTCGAACACTTCCAGAACAAGTGCTTCACTATGACTTGTTCAAACCACAATGCTGTAAATGCTTCAACCATGTACTACAAATACAAATAATCACCAACAAAACCTAACCTAACCAGTGCTTAAATACGGCCAATATGGTAATATAAAATAATAATAATTTATATTTGAGAAAATTCCTGTTTTAAATGAACAGCATGTTAAAATTTACGAATTTATGAAAATTGATAGGGTTGACCGCTGAATAGAAGGGACTTGGTTTGAGGACGAGTTGGAATCCCAGAGGAATACAAACCATTCACAGCGCATGTCACACAGTGGCAAACTCATGAACCATAATACTGTGAGCCCTATGAAGGAGAGGAGATCAATGACCCTAGCTGGCTTGGTGAGTGCTGGTCACAAAGCCGCAACCCAGAGCCAAGGTATACGTGAACACGTTGAGCGAGGGCAGAGGAAGGTGCCAGGTACCTGAACCACGAAAAGCAGAAGAGGAAGCTGGCACTGGGCCAATGGGGTCCACACCCAACAATTGCAACAGTGGCGAAAGGGACTTTGCATGAGATACCAGAACAGCTGCCAAAGCCACACTCTACACAGAGGATAAACCACGTAGGCAAATTTCAAGCTCCTGATTGTTGACCCAGGGCACATATGGCAAACAGCCCTCAAACTCACACCAAGCAAGAGCATACTCTGGGGAAATATCCATAGACCATATTTCCTATGGACTTGGAGGTTCTGAGCCAGGGTGAACCAGGTCCTGGAGGGTGAACCAAGCAGGACACCCAGGCACTTGGGATGCTGTACTGGACCTAAAAGTAAGCCGACACAGCCTGGGTTACACAACTGTGAAGGCTGACCTAAGTTTGCCGAGAGAAGTTGGTGAATCACCAGTGCACCCTGCCAGCCAAAGTCACACCCAACCCAAATTAAGGCAGGAAAATTCCTAAAACTCCTGACTCACTCTGTGAGGGCTAACACAAAAGAGGAGGGCCTCTAACAGACTCCTGAACACTCCAGAGAAGATAACTTTGGGAATGGGAAGGGCAGCTCTAAGGAGCACCCAGGGAAGGTAACCCAGAGCACATGCAGCTCCAAACACACTCAAAACTTGGCTCATGGTACACCATAGTGAACAGGAAATGCTAACAAGAAAAACACCACACCAGCTAGCTAAACAGCCAGAACACCAGAGCTCGCACAGAAGAGAAACTATACAGTATGCACTGCATCATCTTCAGAACTGGGAGCTCAGACCCAGGCAGGCAGTGAGCCACCTCCACCCTTCTCCCAAATGAGTGGGGAAAATGGGGTGAATGACCTAGTACTACTTCCAAGAGAATTCTATCATTTGTTTATTTAGTTGGGGAGTAAGGGATTCCCTGTAAGGAGGGGGTCTCCTTTTGCAGTGGGGAGGGAATTTCTTATCCATCCTCCCTGTATGAGTATGATTTTGGGTGTAGCTCTGGGGGAAAAAAAGAACTTGGTTTTGTTTGGTGCTTGGCACAGTTTTTGTCATACCAGCATGCTGGAGTAGTGTGAGGTGTCAACTGTGCTGCACATCTTAATGGGAAAGGGGGGCAGGGGGGGGGGGAGGGTCGTGTCTTTTGCATCTCTTGCTGACTGTCTGCTTGTTCCTGCTCTTTCTCAGGGTGTGGGTCTCTTGCAGCTACATGCCCAAGTTCATCTGTTGTTGGTGCCATTTTTGGTGTATGACCTTCCTGTCCATCTGCATTTGGGTTTCGTTGTGCATTTCCTTTGTCTCCTTGAACTGTGGTTGTATTTTTTAAATGGTTGTATAATTTAGGTGATTGTATTGCAAAGATATCTATGGTTTACTTTTCTTTTTTGTAATGTCTGTTTTTCAATATGCTATACAATTAATAGAAAATGTTTGTTTTAATAGGTGATTGTTCAAGGTTTGAAACACAGTCCTTAAATGAACAGCTTAACCAACTTAGTGCTGCTGTTAATCAACTTGTTGAAGAACGTGCACAGCCTAAAGAAAACAACTTACAGTCACAGCTAGAAGAACTTAAAGAAAAGTGCTCCAGGTATGAGAAATATCATAGATTAAGCTCATCTATTTTACTATATAAGTGTCATTAATTTTATCCTCCTGGTCTATTGGTGAGGCCTTCAATTTAACAGCCTGTCTAGTAAAGCTTCTGCTTGTCACTTGCATCTAAATGTAGCCAATACTATAACATCAAAATTAGTATGTTTCATCATCTGAGCCTGATTAGGATGATTTTATTTTAGTTTAAGAATTTACATTAGAGCAATACCTAGTTACTTTGTAAAATGCAAATGAATGGAGATAGATGAATCTTATTTACAAAACTTGGTACTTAACCCTTAAACATTAGCTCACTTCACAAGTTTGATGGTTCCCAAGACAATCATGGTTGTGGCACATGATTGCATCTTTGATGTCAAATTATTCAAATAATGTCCATACAGTATGTCATACCATTGGCCAGGAGGTAGATTCATCCCTTTGTGTCATGATGCCAGATGAATGTTCCTTGGCCTCCAAAAGTTAACTGTATTCACAGTTGATGTGGAAATTGGACCCATGCAAAATACACCAGTCTTTGATTTTATTTAATCATTTTGGTATTAAAATAATCAATTGCAATGATCATTGGAATTGAAAATAAGGTACATAGGTATAAAGTAGAGATGGCAAGAGTGATGGTGGTGGTAGTAGGCCACCCTGGCATCCCCCACACATCTGCTTTTAGTTTGCCTTAGATTAAAACATTTTATGCCAACTGTTTAGTGTTGAGTGTGTGTGTGTCTTAAACAAGTACGACTCACCAGGAACATTTTAACAGCTCCTTGTTGCACTGGTGCAAATGTCAACCTACCCTGATTGCTTATGGGACCATGTACTGTATTACGTAGTTGATGAGGCTATAATTCTGCTTGACGTTTCATGGATTCTTTTAACAAAAAATATTATGTCGGTTTATTTTGACATTTTTAGATTGGAAGGAGAAAAGGCGTCACTGGAAAGAATAATTCAAAGTGATTTTGTGAAGACTAAAAAGGCTCCTGATAGGGACAAAAGTTCTGAGAGTAACTCCAGTGAACCCAGCAGTAAGAAATCAAAGCAGATGCCCCATCAACCCACCAAATCTTCATTGGAAGCAATAGATGAGCTAATTGCAGCTTTAGGTCATCTTCCACCTTCAGCTGAAGAAATTATTGCTAAACTCAAGAGTCAAGTAAATTTCTTGATTCAAGTAAGTTGTGAAGGGTGATAAGAGTTCTCTCAACTACATAAATAATACTACTGTATACCAAAAAATATAATTGTTTATGTATTGTTGTTCAAGTAGCAGTGTGAGGCAAATTGGAGAGCACTTGTGTGCGTGGTCAAGCACGTGTATGTAATAACCTGTTGCCAAAGCTCTGCATCATACACTGTTGAATAATGTCATGTTTTCTTAGAGTATTTGGAGGCATCTAAATACACTGCATCTAAGGAAGTACAGAATTGATTGTGAAGGAAAGATATATTAATAAATAAAGCTCATCTGTCAAATGATGAATACAAAAATGTATATTTAATGGTAATATGTCCATGTTAGGAGTTTCAATAGTGAGTTAATGATAAGAGAAATAATATACAGCATTGTTAAGTTTAGTACAAGTTAATGACCTAAAATGTGTAATTGTTTTTATATTGGTGTGCTGCTTTATTGTTAGTATTATTCTTTTCTCCAAGGAGTGCAGTAGAAGAGAAGAGGAGATCAGTGACAGAGAGAGAACGTCTCTTATATACAATAATCAGTTTGAAAGTCTTCGGACCCAAGTATCGGATCTTAATGCAGTGGTATGTAAAGTATTGTGATTTTTAACCTGTTTTTGTGTTTGTGTGAATAGTTTCCTTGTAGTGTGAGAACATTTCATTATGAGGTGTTCTCACAATATGAAGTAAACTTTCCAGTATGAATACTTTATGGTTATATCTTTTTCTTATTTTTCAATCTTTGTACCCTAAACAAATATTTTCAGATTCTACTTTAATTCTACAAATGAGATGGTAGAGGTACTGGGACTTAAAATAGAGAAAATAAACTTGGTTATTATTCTCATATACAAACTGCCAGGTGCAACGGCTGAGGAATTCACGGAACAGATAAACAAAATAGAGAATGGCCTTGAAGATTTACAAACACAGTGCCAGATATTATCTTCCTAGGAAACTTCAACTTGTCAAGTCTAAGATGGAGAATATCAAACAATAATATTATACCAGGAAATCTATCAGAAAATAAACAACCATAGGTCAGATAACTACTTTGATTATGTGATAAATTTTTGCTCAACCAGCAGATAACAGAGCCAACTAGGACCAAAAATGTTCTAGATCTGATCATGATAATCAATGAAGAAATAATCAGGACATCACAATCTCAGATTCCACATACTGTATTCAGATCACAAACTCATTTATGTGCAGACAAACATAAATGCTTGTAATGGGTTTAAAAAAAAATTCACGCGAGATTACTTATTCAATAAATTAAATTTTAATAATAAAAGGATAAATTGAAAAAAAAATAAACAGGATGTTACGAACATTCAGTGGGAAATTGCACAGAGAGATCACACTAACGTGATGCATCAAATGAACAAATCCACAAATTCGGTTTCAACTCTTTTACCCTGTCGTACCTCAGTCGATTAAGGCAGTGTCTGGGATGCTCCCGGACGCAGGTTCGAATCCTCGTCACGGCCCTTGTGGATTTGTTCATTCAATGGGAAACCGATCTAAGTAATAAAAATACCATGGAAGGAATAGAACTACTGACTGTCGAAGCATTTAAAGTCTGTCTGAAACTCGTTTCTTTGTAGAAAGCCAGAAAGAGCAGCAGCTTAAAAAAGAGAATGCAGATGGCACTACAGAAGAAGGAAAAAATAATGGAAATGCTTAAACAGCCATGACTGTCCTTACAAAGAAAGAATAATTTAAATGGGGATTGAAAAAATAGAACGGAGACTGATGCAATCACATTAGAAAGAAGAAATGCAGTTTGAACAGAAAGCCATATAAGAGAGAAAGAAAAATCCAAAATATTTGTTTACACATTACAGATCCAAACAAATTTTCAACCGAACAAGTGGATAGAACTCCCCAAACAGAAACAATGAAACGAGCATGACATCACAGGTCGCTGCGCTGCTGTCTGCGCAGCTTCCCCCTCCCCTTGAAGGAGAAGGGGAAGCCACAGACCCCCGCGCCAGCAATCCAGACCAAAGTTCTGAGGCCTATGCTATAGGCAGAGATCGTGTGCTCTGGCTCCAGTGATTGTTTCAGCTCTGTGCCTTGTGTGTGGTGAATGTCCTCTAGGTGGTGCACGAGCCAGGAGATTTTCTTCAGTACTTGGGCTGCATGCGCCTAGGGTTCCCTTCCCTAGGTGCCCGGTAAGTACTGCCCTTGGGGCCACCTTCCATGAGTTCCTTGGGTTCTGACTCTGCTTGGTAGTTGCTCAGTTTTTGGCCCCCCTTTGTGTGCTTGGATGTTTTGTCTCCCTTGTTTATCTTAGGGTAGAAGGCAGTTTGCTCTTATAAGGGATGCAGGGTACTGCGCAGCTTGTTTTCACCATTCATAGTGGCCGGCTCTGTTCCGCCTGGGTACGCTGTCCTCTTGTGGGGTTTTCTTTTTCTTTTGTTTCCCTACCTGGGGGGGGGGGGAAGAGGAAGAGGGGGAGGGAAGAGGAAGTTTCTTCAAGAGGAAACTAGATTTATTCCTCCAAGGAGTGCCGGACCAACCGGGCTGTGGTGGGTATGTGGGCCTGCGGGCCGCTCCAAGCAACAGCCTAGTGGACCAAACTCTCACAAGTCAAGCCTGGCCTCGGGCCGGGCTTGGGGAGTAGAAGAACTCCCAGAACCCCATCAACCAGGTATCAACCAGGGGGGCTGCCTTGGTTGTTGCTCCCTGTGTACAAGTACTGGGTACTGTTTTCTCTTTAGGTGGTACCCCCCTGCTAGGTCCCCGTGAGTGTACACGTTCCGGGGGTTCAGTTATTAGAAAATTGTCTCCACTTCGAGTTGAGGAGTGAGCAGCGACCGCCTCCCGGGTAAGTCCCTCTGGTTTTCATCTTTTAGTAGGTAGCTTCGGGGAGCCGACGGGGCTTCCCCCAGGAAACCAGCGTTGAATGTAATGAAACCCATTTTCTGGGCGAGACCCGGAGGCTCCCCAGCAACCCTCCCTCTCCCTGGTCTGCGTTTTTTTGCGTTTTTTGATATGCAGCCTCAGAAATGGGTTGTGGATTCCTGGCGTGGGGGTCTGGGGCTCCCCCTTTTCCCTCCCGGGGAGGGGGAAGCTGTGCAGACAGCAGCGCGGCGACATGTGATGTCATGCTCATTTGCTCGTTTCTGTTTGGGGAGTTCTATCCACTTGTTCGGCTTTTTGGAGCAGTTTTCACCAGAATAGGGGTTTGCTTTGGGACGCTTACCTTTCTGGGTGCCTGACCCAGTCGATGACAGACACAGGATGCTTCCAACCACATGGGGGTTTCTATAGGCCATTGCTCCTTATGCCTCTCTGAGGGGGCCAGGTTCTGGCTCGTGGTCCCCGGTAGGCCCACAGAACTCCATACACATGACTGATGCCAAAGTCTAACATTAGCATAGCCTGGATAGCTCTGGGGAGCCTCCGGGTCTCGCCCAGAAAATGTCGTTTCATTACATTCAACGCTGTTTTTTTTATGAATTTTATGAATGCTCAGCTCAGTTCATGCTCAACAGAGCTTAGCATTCCACTCTAATTGATATTCCAGACATTCTTGTGCACCGGAATCTTATCAGATATGTGAAAAAAAGTAAACATAGTTCCATTCTACAGAAATGGTAGTAGAGAAGACCCTCTAAATTCTAGACTTGTATTATTAACAAACATGGTAGTTGAAACACTGGAAAAAAGTTAAAACCAAATGGGTAGAACACCTGGATAGTAATGACATAACAATGGACAGGCAGTATGGTTTTTGAACAGGAAGATCCTATGTAACAAATCTACTTAGTTTTTATGATAGAGCCACAGAGATTCTACAGATAGGAGATGGTTGCATTGACTGTGTCTGTCTGGACCTAAAAATGGCTTTTGACAGAGTCCCATACAAGTATTTGTTTTGGAAACTGAAACGTGCTGCAGGGTATGACAGGGAGACTTCTGACTTGAATGAAAAAATTTCTCACTGATAGAAAATGAGGGCGGTAATCAGAGGCAATGTATCTGACTGGAGGAATGTTACTAGCAGAGTCCCGCAGGGTTCAGTTCTTGCACCAGTAATGTTCATCATCTACACAAACGATCCATCGAAGGAATACAAAATTATATGAGCATGTTTGTGGATGATGCTAAGATACTGGGAAAGATAGGAGACGTAGACGATTGTCATTTCCTTCAAATTGATCTAGATAAAATAAGTGCTTGGAGCACACAGTGACAAATGAAATTAAATGTGAAAAATGCCATGTTAGGGAATGTGGAATCAGAGAAAATAGACCTCAGAACTTATAAGTTATGTGAAAAGGAATTAAAGAACTCTAACAAAAAATGAGATTTAGGGGTGGTTTTGGATAGTAGACTGTCACCAGAGGAACACATAAAGAACATTGTGCGAGGCGCATATGCTGCACTTTCCAACTTCAGAATCACTTTTAATTACATGGATGGCGAAATACTAAAGAAAATGTTCATGACTTGTGAGGTCAAAATTGGAATATGCAGCAGTTGTATGGTGCCCATATCTAAAGAAGAACCTCAGTAAACTAGAAAAGGTGCAAAGACTAGAAAATGTGCAGAATAGCCACATTAAAAAGTAGAGATGCAATAGGCATGATGAAAAAGATCAACATCAGAGGCCCAAGACAAGGCATAACTGGCCAACCACTTGCAATGTTCGAAAGTGTACTTGATAAACACCTTCAAAGGATACCTGATCAACCAGGCTGTGACTCATATGTCAGGCTGTGAACAGCCTTGATCAGACCACCCACCAGTAGGCCTGGTTAGAGACTGGGGCTGTGGAGACATTAATTGTTTGAATAATCAACATGTATTTGACAGGTATTGGTCAACCTAACATACACAGCTGGTAACCATTTGATTGTAGTTTCAGTAGACAGGTTCAGTGTAATACAATTTTCAGGTCTTCTTAATTTGATTTTTAAAAAGATTTCATTCCCAATTAGTATTTGTGTTATCTGCACCCAGTTTCATTACTTTGCACTTGCTAGAGTTAAACTCTAATCATTTGTTGGACCATTCTTTCAGTTTATCCTGGTTATCTTGTAGTTTACCATCCTTTGAATTAGTCCTCATGATTTTTGCATCATCAGGAAACAGCATTGAGAGGAATGAATCTCCTCACTCTCACCCTTGTCACCTGTATTAAGCCTTCAGATTTGTTTACCTTGTCTGAGGTCAGCACTCCTATCCTTGGTTCAGAGTCTCTGTTAGCTCCCAGAAGTCTCAGCCTGCTTCTTTAGTGGCTTTCTTGTATGTTGACCAGCTCCTTTTGTGAGGTCAGAAATACTGTAGAGTTGAGTGTAATAAAATGCTCCTTTCTGCTCCCTTCACATACGCTTCCCTTTTCCTACCTCGTCTCTTCCCTCTTTCTCAAAGCTATACATTACTCTTTGGTCAGGCATGGACCTTTCTGCCACCTGGTGGCAGATGGGAGGATTCGGGGGGATAGCCTGTTTATTAGTTGCCAGTATAGTTTTAGTTATTCTGCTCATTCCAAAACATTTGTTGGATGGAGCTAAAGTATCTTGTGGCCTGCTTTCTTTACATTTATGGGATTATTGCCTCAGTAGTGAGTTTATTTCTGGTTCTCATGTGTTCCTCACCTTTTAGAGCAAGAGGTGGGGACCATGTAAAGGTACAGCATATAGACCCTTGTCCAAAGTAGGCAAAAAGTACCTTGTCCACCCACATGGTGTGAGTGAGTCTGAGCATTAATGTTCATTACTAAAGCAAAGAGAATCTACTGAGGCAAGTCCCAGAAAAGGGCATTTCATTACATGTTTATTTTACTTCAATTAAATATACGGTATTTGTATTTCATCTGGGTGTTGCAGATTTCAGATAACTTTGTGTATGTTGCAGCTTGCTGGTGAGCAGGAGAAGTGGTTATCAGACAAAAGGGAACTAGAAAAGAAAGCGTCTCTTCTTGAGGATGAAGTAGCAGTTTTGAAAGCACAAACGGAAGAGTTACAATTAACTCTTGGCACAATTTCTTCTAGTCGCTCGGATGTGGATGAAAAGGTAAAGGTTTTGTAAAATATAAATTACATTACTATTAAAATTGCTATAGAGTTTAGTTGCTGTTGTATTCTTGGATAACAGTTTGTCAAATTGATTCCTTTAATTAGATACAAATTATAAGTTTCATAAATTTATTCCAGAGTGGCCAATGCAAAGCCTCTGGGTTAGACTTAGTACAAATTTTTAATCCATTTAGGTTTCAGAAAGAAGCCGATAGGTGATTTGTACTGGAAACAACTCGACTCATTTTTATTGCTTCACAAATTTTAATCTAGAATGATGTTAAGTGTTCACTAGTCTGCAAGAGCTTTGTTACTTATACATGTATGGTTAGGTGATCTGTAAAGTGTGTGGAATTGCACTGAATATTTGGGAAAGTTTATTTCGCAATCTTTCATTGACAATCTTTCAAGTTTATGCACGTGTAACTGTTTATTGGTGTGTAATTACCTAAGTGTAGTTTCAGGATGAGAGCTACGCTCGTGGTGTCCTGAAAGTACTCTTTCTCGTATAACACTTTGAAACTACTGACGGTTTTGGCCTCCACCACCTTCTCACTTAATTTGTTCCAACCGTCTACCGCTCTGTTTGCAAAAAAACTTTCTAATATTTTTTCAGCATCTTTGTTTCCTTGGCTTGAATCTGTGTCCTCTTGTTCGTGACATTGCTGTTTCAGGCATTCCTCTTTGTCAATTTGGTTGATTCCTGATAGTATTTTATAAATGGTGATCATATCACCTCTCTTCTAGTTTTGGCATGTTTAACGCCTCTATCTCTCCTCGTAACTTGTTTTTCAGTTCTGGTAGTATGCTGTTGCACCTTTTCCAGTTTATTTATGTGCTTCTTGAGATTTGGGCACCATACAACTGCTGCATATTTCAATTTTGGTTTCACCAAAGTCATGAATGATTTCTTTAATATTTCACCATCCATATAATTAAAAGAAAATCTGAAGTTGGAAAGTGACGCACACACTCCTCTGACAATATTCCTTATGTGTTCCTCTGGCAACAGCTTACTATCCAAAACCACCCCCTAAGTCTTGTTCTTTATTAAAGTTCTGTAATTCCTCTCCACATAATTTGTAAGTTGTGTGTGGTCTGTTTTCTCTGACTCTACATTCAATAACATGGCATTTATTCACATTGAATTCCATTTGTCACTTGTCGCTCCAAGCATTTATTTAATTTAGATTAATTTGAAGGGCATTACAATTGAGTGCGTCTCTTATCTTCCTCAGTATCTTAGCATCATTCACAGACATGCTCATATAATTCTGTATACCTTCTGGTAGATCGTTTATGTAGATGATGAACATTACTGGTGCAAAAACTGAACCCTGTGGTACTCCGCTAGTAACACTCCTCCGGTCAGATACATTGCCTCTGATTACTGCCCTTATCTGTCTGTCTGTCAGAAAATTTTTCATCTATGTCAGAAGTCTCCCTGTCACCCCTACATCATGTTCCAATTTCCAGAACAGCTTCTTGTGTGGGACTCTTATCAAAACCCTTTTCTGAGGGAAGCCTCGTCAGTTCCCTGCAGCTGACTGACTGATATTCGCTATATTAGCCAAGAGCATCAGTTACTTGGAGTTCTTGCCTACTGGAAACAACGAGCCAGAATCTGGTTTCCTTAGAGAGGTGCAGGGAGCAATTGCTTATGAACACTTCATTTTTTGACAGAATAGCCATGTCTTACATTGACCGGGGGTATCACCCAGAAAGGTATGCGAACCATTACAAATCTCTTCTGGTAAAACATTGCAAACCAAGACCAAACGGAGCCCATGAACTCCCCCCCTCCCCCCTCCAAGTGGAAACAACAAACAAGCAAGTGTCCAATCAATTAGCATGCCTGCTTGTTAGCGACCCTCCCAGGCGGCCCAGTGGTTGACACCGGTAGTTCATTGACTGATGTCGTATAGAGGAGACGTTACCTCTGGCCTCATTCTCCTGTCTGGATTTTGCTCTGTGTGGTTGTGCCAGCTGTGTGGGCACAGCCTATACCTAGGCACCCAGTAGATACTGCCCTTGTGTGTTCAGGGTTTTCTTCCCTGGGATGTCTGGGATTTCACTCACATTGAGGTTCGTGTCACTTGTCATTTACCTCACCATTGGGGTTCGGCGGGGGTTGTGGGGCTCTCCTCCTGGTCCTGGGTAGGGAGTGTTTTTGTTGCTGGTTGGGGCGCACAGTGTTAGCGTAGCTTGCATAATTGCAGCGGCTGTGGCACTCTCTGGCCTCCGGTTGTTTTAGGTGTATTTTTGAGGGTTTCAGATTTTTCTTTTTCTTTTCCTGGAGGAGGAGGTCTGCACAGCTTCCAATTAGGTTCGCCTAGGTTATGTTTGGTGGTCTTCCTCTGGGCCCCCCGAGGTTTGCTCGCACGGCTTCCTAGGGTTAGATTGCTCGGTATTAGATAGGGTTCAACTGGCTTAAGTTAAACCTGTGCCTGGGCTCCTCGTCAGGATTCTTCCTCCTGCGGGTCCCAGTAAACCCCTTAGGGTTCGGAGCTGCTTTGGAGATATCTTCTGAGTCCCCTCTTGCTTTGTGGGAGTTTGAGGGTTTACGTTGCCCTTATCTTGGGGTGGCGATCATCTGTTCTGCCTCTGTCATGCTGCCTGTTGGGTCGGTGACACCTACAATCTGGAGTTGTGCAGGACCTATTTCCCGCTTGTCCTCCAACTTACCCATGCTTCTTCGGAAGAGGGGTCAGGCAGTGGCTGCCTTGCAGGATAGGTATTTATTGTTGCATTGTTGCGACTAGGGCTGATGCAACTCGTGTGGAGCTATCTCGGTGAGCTTCAGAGTGCTATTGAGGTCTAACTAGAAAGCGTTTCATTACATTCCATGCGGATTTTGTTGTTTCCAGAGCCACAAATTTACATTAGGCAGGTGTATCATATAGCATCACATGTAGTGCATTCGAGTTGTCGGTTTCTGTATTGTTGTGTCCAGTGCTTGTTTTGTGTGATTAACCATAAATAAAACACAAATGCATCTTGGGCTGTGTTCAAATGAGTTTATATAAAGCCACATACACAATTTGAATTAAAAGGTTTTACATTAGATTTTGTTGTTTTTCAGCTATCAAGGAGATCAGCTGAACTACGGTATGATTTAGAAATTTCCAAACAACTTATTAGAAACCAAAGGCGTGATATAAGCTCCCTTCATGAGCAGCTGAAGGATAGACTTGAAGCACTTCATGAGAGCTTACTTCAGGAAAAGCGGGTTAGTTGCAAATTGTGGGTTTTGTCTTGCAGATTAAAATAGTTAATGTTTTAATTTCTGACATTCTTAGATGTTTTCATTATATTTAATTCATATTTTTATTATATTTACATAATGCTTAAATGAAACTTTAAATAACTCTAAAAAATATTTCATAATGCTTTAATCTGGAGTTTTATCATATGACTAAAGTTAAAATTGTTGATGGTTTCCTTGACCACAGAATGCTCATATTTCTCTCCCTGGTCACCATTTTCTTTTGTTCCCTTGTACCTTGTTCCATTTGTTTTCTTTATGATATGCTTGTACTGTAGATATTTATGTACTGGCTCACTGAGGAGTTTCCTGAGAATCAAGACAAGAATCTGGCTCTGTTGAAGATGCGTGGGGGAACATTCGGGGATCAAAGGTCTACCAACAACCCAAATAAACCACACAAAGTTAAAGGCATACTAAACAACTGCTCTGTAAGATGGAGAATGAAATGAGGGGAACAAAATACAACAAATACCATAACTACAACTACCATGACAGCCTTCATCACTGCTGAACAACCACAACTACTGTACACATTTTAACACCAGATCAACCACAATTGCCATTTCAACCATATGACCACTTCAGTCATACTCATTATAAGAACAACCATAACTATACACCACTAAACTGAAAACCACTATAGTAGACAATATGAAATTCCCCCTACAATCACAATCACTATAATATCAACTACTAGCAACCACCACTGTAATCATAACCCCTATTACAACCACCATCTCCACTACACCCACAACTAATACAAACATTGCAACTAGGGAAGCACAGCCATTATTGCCACAACCACAACCTTCACCCCATCCTTCCAGCCCCACAACCTTCAGCTACTTACTTCCCCTCCCATCAGTTTCTGCATTACCCATTCACCATCATCAGCAATCCCTCCCCCCCACCCCTACATGACCACAATCACAATCACTACCACCACCATCACTTCATCCTCCTCCTCCCAGTATTCACTGTATCCAATAAAGCACTCTTATTCTAATTTTTTTTTTTTTAGTTTTGCCCGTGGGGCGAGTTTATTGGGCAGCATCACTCATCCTGTTAGTAGTCATGCTGCCATAGCAGCAACAATGATTAGCAGTAACAATGATTGTGCTGATTACAGCACAATATTTATGACCACGTCCTTAATAGATGTGCCCAGAGATACAGCTCTTAATTGTCCTTGATCCAAACATATTTACAGGTATACATTACATGCTGTATTACCAAACTTGTTTGAGAGAATATTTACTGGCAGAGTTTGGATGGTGACCAGCTGTAACTTCCTGTACCACCCCAGACTTTGCAGCACATTAGCACATCATAATTTATAAATAATATACAGATTTCTGATGGTGCCGGACTGGAATGTTTGGGGGTCTTCAGATTTGATTGTTTATGAATTACTTATTTTGTTCAGCTTTTGGCGGCTTAAATGTTAACAGAGGAACTGTCAGAATTCTGTAGACATGAGATTCCTTGAGTCTCATGAATTGAGACATATGAATTCTTTATTTTCTTAGCTCAAGCATGAAAAGCAACATGAACAGCAGATTCTGAAACATAGGATTCATAAACTTGAAGGAGAGTTGAGTCAGAGTGTTCCAAGAACTGCAGCAGATCAAACATCTGGACATTTGGCTGCCATCACAGCCAAATATCGTTCTCTTTTGCAAGCTCAGTCCCTCATGGTGAGTGGAAAATAATTTATTTATTGCTGCTCCTCTCTGAGAAAGATTCCTGTAAGTTTTGCTCATGCGGACAACCACAGTTTTCTATGAAATTTGTTAAAATATTTGTGGTTTTAAGAAGTATTTTAGTTAAAATTTGTTTTAAATTTTCTTCATGGTTATTAATAGACTTTTAAATAAAATTACCAGGAGAATTCATTGATACTATACATGATTTTAAATAAGATTTATAAAACATGTATCATAATTATGTGTCTAGTGTTTTCAACTTTGCCATTTATAAATAAAAAAAATGGTAAAAAAATATAAGGTTGGTTTCTGGGAGGGGCCCCTTAGTAGCTTCCTGTGGTAAAGCTCACTCTGATAAAGCCAAGCTTTGAGAAGTGCATCAAGCCTCTCGAGATCCTCACTGGTCTACTGGGAGCCAAGACCAGAATTTGGTTGTACAAGGCAAGGAAAGCATGGGTGGTTAGAGGTGGACCCCAAACTAAGAAACACCCACTAAAAATTTAAGGCAAATGGAAATAATCTGAGGTAAACTTGGTAAGCAAGTGTTGCCTATGGCAAACACCACCAGCCTTGTGCAGGCGATGAGTCGCAATAACATGGCTGAAGTATGTTGACCAGACCACACACTAGAAAGTGAAGGGACAACAATGTTTCGGTCGTCCCACAACCTTTAGCTACTTACGATCTGTCTTGGACCATTCTCAAGTCGATTGTGATCGACTTGAGAATGGTCCAGGACAGACCGAAACGTTGTCGTCCCTTCACTTTCTAGTGTGTGGTCTGGTCAACACCACCAGCCTTGATGCATCTGGCTGCTACCAGATGATGACTCGGGTCACTCTGAGTCTTGGGCAGCCAGCCATCTTCCTACTTGCTTGGTGCAAGTTGAGAGTGCACCACTCTGCTATGATTCTGCAGATTGCTCTTATTTCAACTACTGTATTGTAATTTGTATTAGCCATCTCACGAGCATTAGTTATACAAGTTATAGCCGTTAGTTATACTGTATTAGTTATAGCCACTGCTTTATTTTGGTTTTATTAATGTTTTGCTATTGTATTTAATTTCACCTACAATGTGTGTTCCCTGTGTACTATTTCACTCCATCTATATGCTAGGGTTACCTTTCATGGTAGCTGGCTTATGTTTTCTCTGCCTCACCAGAGTTATTTGGTCTAAACAGTTAGTTGCTTATCTGCGAATTGGCTCCTTTAAAGTCATCTTTCTTCCAGGTAGTATGTGGGATGGGCTCTCTTCATTAAGTCCTGTTGTTGGGAGTTGATGTAGTTAACTGTGTGCTCGTGTGTAATTAACCACTGCCCTGATTCATTTGCTTTTTGGTGCCTTATGCTTTGGCCAAGTATATGCTTAGATTGCTCAAGAGATTATTGCATTCCTTCCCTTGCTAGGCTAATGAGGTTGGGGTTATGTGTGAAATTTGCCAACACTTCCCTTGCACCTAGCACATTTGACTGTTTATGAAATGCCCCATGCAGCGAGTATCTGTGGTGTGGGGGGATCTGTTCACCTTTTGTTCTCAGTTCGCTGGGAGATGAGAGATTCCTCACCCGATTCTGGGATGGAGTATGCTGCTTGCAGCTTTACAAGTTGCAATTTAGGAGTTTTTTAGTGCCACTGGTTCATCATATGGTTACTAGTTTCCTTTCAATCATCTGCTTGCTTTGATACACTGAAACTCTGCAGTGGGTGTTTTCTAGGTTTTGAGTTCATCTCTGGTCCCCTAGGCTTGCTCATCTTGTATAGATGGCTAGATTTTGGTCCTGGCTTCCAGTAGTCTGAGTCTCGGAGGCCTGATGTGATTCCCAAAGGCTTTGCAGTCCAAGTAGCTTGGGAAGCTACCGAGTGTTCCAACAGAATAATACCCTTCATTACTTAGAATGCTTAATTTTTTGTGATTTAGGAACCTAACCCACATAAATACCATTCTGCCTGTGGGAAAGAAGTTTCTGTGCACTGAGCAACCATTTTTGGAACAGTTCTTGACCCTTAAATTGTGGCCTACATTGATTGACATATTATGGGGCATTCTGAAGTCAATATGAATTACATCTATTGGCACTTTTCATTATAGAAACGCAAGAGAATTGGGTTCTAATCATTAATACTAATAATTATAAAGATTTTACATTTCTTTGGCTGTAATTATCTACTAAAAAGATTAACCTTGTTATTACATATACAGTAACACTAGAATTGGAAGAGATGAAATGGTGCCTTTCGAAATGGTGCGTCCTTGTGACTTCGTGTTGCTAGCCACCTGGTTAGCTCCACCCAATTCATCTCGTACAAGGCCCTTGTGAGTCGTTAAAAATCATGCTGAGGACCAGAAGCTAAAACCTGGCCAGGTTATACACTAGAATGGAAAAGTTGAGGCACCTGCACAATTGCTCGAGCAACCGCTAAGTCACCCGACTCCGACTCGACACCAACAAATGACTGGGCTGCAACTGGGACAAGGCTGCTGGAGGCAGGGAAAGCAATGCTCATCGAGGTTTCAAAACGGGGCCCAGTCAAGTCCAAACCTCGATGGAACCAACTGGGACTTCCTCCAGATCACCAGGAACCTGAGTCCAGTGAATTGGAAAAAAAACCAGATGCCTGGCCAGCTGCCTTGCAGATCAGCTGGGAGCCCACACCAGACAGTCGTTGAGGTAGGCCAAAACATAAACCTCCATCACCGAAGATGAGCCACGACAACTTGAACCGAGAGTGTGAACGAAAGTGGAACCAGATTGAGGCAAAATGGGAGAACCTAAAAATGTAAGCTTGATCCCCTACCACAATATCTAGCCAATCCCTGACCCTTGAATGAATAGGGTTCATACCAGTATGCATCCTGGAGGTCCAGGAAAATCATCCAAAAATCTGCTTCAAAAATGACAGACCTGGGACGAAGTGATCATCCGGAAGGAAGGGCAAGGAATGCACTGGTTCAGCCACAAAAGATAGAGGTTGAACTGGAGGGCCTTAGATTCCAGTTTCGGGACTTGGAAGAAGGCGAGAAGAGAAAGCCTGCCTGGAAAGAACACCCCCCCTCCCCGGAGGTGTAGTAACTGACCAACTTCATCGCAAGCCTCGAGAGCTGACCAGAAAAAACATGAATCGTGGGACTCAAAGGGGGTTAACTGCAAAAGGGCTGACACAACCCACAAAAGGGTGCCTTCTGAAAAGAGCAAGTATGGCATCAACTAGACGAAGAAGGACCGACTGCATGAGGTTCATTTGACCTGCCATCTAGCTCCACAGATGGTCTCTCGACCAACAACAGGCGACACTCTAGCTGTACCTGACTACCTTGAAAAATGAGAATGAGAGCTCTGAAAACAGAGGAGGCCCAAAACAAGTCAATAATCTGCAGCCGCCGAAGAGAATGACTACACAACAACATCCTCAAAAAAGAGGAGAGAAGAAAAGTGACAGACGACTAGAATAGCAAGATGCCATGTGAAGTCCAAAGAATGGGCCAACACAGTCTGTCAACATGTGAAGAACATGGCCACCAAGGTAGAAGTCGCCAACACCACCAATTCCAGGGCCATAAAAACAGCCGGGGTACCTCTAGGGCAACCAACTTGGCACACTGTCTAGACTGCTGCTATTGAGAAAACCCAATAAGTGAAGCAATCACTGCCTGTGAAACCTGAACCCAAATCTGGAGGGCCACAAAGGAGAACTATGTGGGGAGAGCAAACCCCCACAGGACTCAGGGTTGAAGGTGTTACCGACTGAACATGTAGGATGTTGGAAGCAGAGGTAACAGGGGGTTCAGGGGGAACATCCAGAGTATCACTGAACCCACAGGGAATTTCCAGGACCTATCTCGAGGTTATCTCGAGATGATTTCGGGGCTTAGCGTCCCCGTGGCCCGGTCCTTGACCAGGCCTCCTTTTTGTTACCCACCCCCAGGAAGCAGCCCGTAGCAGCTGTATAACTCCCAGGTACCTATTTACTGCTAGGTGATCAGGGGCATCAGGGATGAAAGAAACTCTGCCCATTTGTTTCTGCCTCCGCTGGGGATCGAACCCGAAACCTCAGGACTACGAATCCGAAGCGCTGGCCACTCGGCTGTCAGGCCCCTGTTTTCCCCTAAAGGGAAAACCCAGCAGAATGCCCTTCCTGATCACTATGGTGAACCTAAAAGTAAGTCAACACAACCTGGGCAATGTGGCTGAGAAGGCCAACCTTAGGGTGCTAAGAGAAGCACATAAATAATCAGTGTGTTTCATAAGCCAAAGTTGCATCCGACCCTAGTGAAGACAGAAGTGTCCTAAGACACCAGATTTCACCCTGGGCGAGGGCCACCATAAGCAGGAACGGGCAAACACCACCAGTTAGCTGAACAAGCAGAACACCGCAGCCAGCATGAACACCCCACTACATCTTCCATAGAACTGAGTTTGGGGATGCTGATTGGCAGTTGGCTATGTCTTCCCCCTTCCCCACAAATTTGTGGGGCAGATGGGGCGAATGAGCTCGCACTACTTCCAGGAGAATTTGATAGTGTGTTTAAATTGTTTGGAGAGTTCTTTCAGCTATTTTTGAGGCTTCCGTCTCTATTTAAGTCAGCAGCTGTTTTGATTTTCCCTGTGGGTGATGAAAGTAAATTTGACCCTCTGCCTGCGGCTCTTTGAGGAGACTAGGGGGTCTGGCGCTGGTCAGACGGCGCTGGCGCTGCAGCCAGTCTATAGAACACCATGGCTGATGCGACCTTGTAGAGGGTGCCATATCAGCATAGTACCTTCAAGGAGTCACAAGGGCCCCCAATAGAAATTACATACAGTTGTGACTGCAGTGGTGATTGTGGTAATGTAGTTGTGTTGGCAATAGTGATTGTGATTATGACGATGTGATGCGAGGGGTGATTATGGTTGTTGTGGCTGCAGTAATGTTTGAGGTTATGGGAGTTGTGACTGGTGATTGTGGTTATTGACATTGTAACTGCAGTTATAATTGTGGTTAAACTGTATAGTTGTGACTGGTGGTGGTGGCTGTGGTTATGTAGTTGTAACTGCATCAATAATTGCAGGTGTGGAAGTTGACTGCATTGGTCATAGTAGTCATATTAAGAAAACATTCAGTTTGTAAATTAGGTTCACAGGGAGTACTGTATATCTTAACACTGTTCTTACCTGCTTTTTACTGAGAGGTACTTTTGATGCAAAATGTCTTTGCTTCTCTTACAAAAATGTCTTGCTTTCTCTTCTCTTTGTTATTTGTAACTATTAATTATTATATAATTTGAATGTATGTTGATTTGTTGATAATGTTTCACATAAATAGACCATATTAAAAAAAATTCCTTGTTAGATGCAGGAGAAGAAGGAAGGATTAGAGCATGTAGCAGAGAAACAGCGCCTTCTGGAGGAACGGGAACAGTTGAGCCAAATGTTAGAGAGCGCGCGGGAGAAAGTATATTCTCTCCAAGCTTCTCTAAATTTAGTTGGGGCTAATACTACTCACGTTCAGGTACAAGCCTTTTCATGCTGTATATTAAGTATCTTTGCATTAGTTACAATTTCTTCAAGCAAAAATTATAGTAATTTTTTTCTTTTTCTAATAAATTTACTGCAAAAGAAAAACTTCTAATATTATGATGATAGACTTTAATCATTATTTTTGTATGTTCATTTAATTTCTCTTAAGCACAGTAGCACAACAGCACAATATCTACTTGTCATATCCACCAAGTTTTGTTTGTTGTAAAACCAGTATGTAGTACTTTGGCATACTCTCTTGTGCCTAATATGCATATGCGAAATCAAAAGCAAAAACCACTGCCAGTATTGGACCTATTCGTACAAGTGAAGGTTCATACACGGAGGATGACAAAGAAATTAGTGAAATCCTAAAAAAGCAGTATGAGGACATGTTTAGCACTCCAATAAACAACATGAAAGTGGAAGATCCAGACAATTTCTTTATGCGGGATATTCAAACCCCTGTAAATATAACTGATATCAACACGAGCGCACTAAATTTTGAAAGAGAAATTGAAAACATGCCCATGCACTTGGCCCCAGGTCCAGACTCATGGAATTCAATATTTATAAAGAAATGCAAAGTGCCGGTAGCACAGGCACTCAGCATAGTGTGGAGGAAGAGCTTGGACACGGGGGAGATACCAGATGCACTTAAAGTAGCAGACATAGCCCCTCTACACAAGGGAAGGAGCAAAGCATTGGCATAGAATTATAGACCAGTTGCACTAACATCGCACATCATAAAAGTATTTGAGAGAGTGATTAGGAGTCAGGTCACCAATTTCACGGACTAGTTGGTTCTTCAGGGTGGCCATTCTTGGCCTTCTTGGAAGGGTCGTGTCAGGGCTTGGGGTTCCGTAGGTCGGGAGGGGCCATTGGTGGCAGTTTCTGAGCCGGCGTTTCCTTCGGAGTTGACGTCATCTGGTCGGCGCAGTGATCACTCTGCTCGTCGGCTGGCTTCTTGTAAGGGGTGCTGGCCGTTTTGTGGTTTTACCCGTTGACGGTTCGATGGGCGGGGAAGGTTTGTGCAGTTTGCTCACGTCTGGTCCCACGATTTGTGGGCATTTCAGGCTGTTTCCTTCAGCCTGTGGTGGCATTAGGCAGCTCCTCCTCTTTTTGGAGGTTCGGGGCAGGCTTCATTCGTTGTGCTCCATTGGGTCATCTCGGAGTGGGTGCACTTGGGCGTGGTCAAAACAACCCCGTCCCTCAGGTGGGTTTCCTGCCTGTTTCCAGTGCTGAAACGGGACTGTGTGTATCTGTGGCTCATTCCCAGGTAACTTGGCAGTTGGGTCGAACAGTTGTGCGGGAGTCTGAACTTCACCGTGCTGGTTTACCTGCTGGTTCAGGTTTGGCTTCGATATTTGTTCTGGTTCCTTCAAGGACATCCCTTCCGCCTCTCTCACGATCACTGGGTTTGGGCTCGGGGGGGCCTTCTGCCGGCTGCTGCGTCACCGGTTTTCTGTTCGGGCTTTTTGGGGTTCAGTGCCTTGGTGCTTACCCCATGTGTTCACGGATGCGCCGTCTCTTGGCTGGGGCTTTGTGACCAGTGCTCACCAGGGCAGCCAGGGGCTGTGGGGTCAGTCCTTCTGTCGGGCTCACAGCACTGTGCGGGAGTTCGCAACGGTTTGGGTGTCGCTTCGGAGGGTTCGGGTCGCTCTGGGTTCAACCATCCAGCTCTATTCGAACTGTTCTCTGGTGGTTCATTGCCTAAATTGCATTGCCTTTGGTCCTTGCCTCTTTAGGGATGGTCGTTTCGAGTGGCTCGTTTGCTGGTTTCTTGGGGTTTGGCTCTCCGTGCAGTTTATATCTGGGGAGTGTCCAACATCCTCGTGGATGGCCTGTCTTGGTTCATTCCCCTGTCCACGGGATGGACGGTCGACACCGACTTCTTCAGTTGGCTCTGATGGACCTATGGGCTATTGGAGGTGGACCTCTTCTCGTCGGCGTGGTCGAGGCATCTGATACATGTGGTGACCTTCCTCGACTGTGGAGCCTTCGCGGTGGACACCTTTCGGCAGGACTGGTTGAGGTGGGGTTACCTGTACCCTCTTTTCCCTGGTACAGCTGTTGCTTTGGGTTCTGTCTTGTTGGAGTCTTAACCTAGGAGAGTCGTCCTATTGGCCCAGCCTTGGTTTCAGGCGCTGCTTGCTCAGTGTCCGAACACGGGGTGTCTTCCCCGTCTTCTCCTCCGCTCCTCGCGTCTGGTCTTTTTGATGTTGGTTTATTACCATTTGTATGTTGAGCAGGTAGCTTCATTGATGGTGTCCCACCTGAGAGCTTTATCTTGGCGACAGTATGAAGCTTCCTGGTGTTCTTTCCGCCATTTTCTCTCTTCGTATGTTGTCTTCTATTTCTGATCAAGTTGCCTTGGCCTTTCTTTCTTGGCTTTTTCAGGACCGTCATTTGATGCCAAATACTGTCGCCTCATATCCTGCATCGCTGGCAGAGCTGCTCCAGCTTGCCTTCAGGGTGGATGTTACTTCTGCCCCATTTAGTAAGGTTTTTCGTGCTTTTCTGGGGGGAGCCCCTACGGCTCCCCAGAGCTATCCAGGCTGATATGGATATCCCTAACTTTGGCATCAGTCGATGTGGGTGGAGTTCTAGGCCTACCAGGGATCACGAACCAGAACCTGGCCCCCCCCTCAGAGAGGCAAGAGGAGCAATGGCCTTTAGCAATGCACATGTGATTTTGGAGCATTGTATATCTGCCATTGACCGGGACAGGCACCCAGAAAGTTGAGCGCCCCAAATCAAACCCCTATTCTGGTTAAAAACAACAAAAATAGACAAACGAGTGGACAGAACTCCCCAAATGAAAATGAGCAAACAAGCATGATGTCACACGAGCCGTGCTGCATGTTTGCACAGCTTCCTCCTCCCTGGGAGGGTAAGGGGGGAGCCCCAGAGCCCCATGCCAGCGATCTACCCTGCAGTTCTGAGACTGCAGTTTGTTGTAGCCCCTTTAGTTCAAGTTTGTTTTTCCGAAACTCTTTCATGTTCATTTGCAGCCGTCTCATTCTTTCTGGCGAGGAATTAGTCTGCTGCTTTCTGGAGGGGTCCTTGGGTAGTTGATGCTTAGGTGGTCAGGTTGGGGGGTGGATCATGTGTTGTGTCCGATTGCGGCCCTCCGCTGTTATGTGCGCGCCACAACTTCTGTGTCCGGAAATGCGCTTTGGGTTCATCCGGTTTCCTTTCTTCCCTGTTTGTGGGTACGGGTCTCTCAGTCATCTGCAGGGTTATTAATTCTAGCCGGCCTGCGGTCTATTCCCGTACCCATGATGTTCATAAGTTTGCTGCTCTTACTGCCGTCTTTGGTAACATGTCCTGGGCTGACATTCTGGCACGGGGTTTTTGGCGGTCGAACAGGATCCTGGCTGCATGCTTCCTTACACACAGAAATTACAATAGCGTGATGCATCAAATGAACAAATTTGCAAGGGCCATGAACGGTAACGCTTCCTCGTTACCGTGCCTGGACCTAGTCTGGTCTGTGTCGCTTTGGGTTGGTGGCTGCAGCCTGGCTTGCCTTCGAGTTGAGATGGGGAGTACCGACTGCCTCCTAGGTAGGTCAAATTTCTTCTTTTTTTTTTTTTTGTCTTTGGTAGCTGTAGGGGCTCCCCCCAGAATGTAATGAAACGCCATTTTCTGGGCGAGTCCCGAAGGCTCCTTGGCAACCTTCTTTCCCTCCGATCAGCGGTTTTCTCGTGTTTTGATATCCATCCTCAGAACTGCAGGGTGGATTGCCGGCGTGGGGGAATGGGGCTCCCCCTTCCCCCTCCCGAGGAGGGGGTGGGGGGAGCTACGCAGACATGCGGCACGGCTCGTTTGACTTCATGCTTGTTTGCTCGTTTTCATTTGGGGAGTTCTGTCCACTCGTTTGTCTATTTTCGTTGTTTTTAACCAGAATAGGGGTTTGTTTTGGGGCACTTACCTTTCTGGGTGCCTGTCCCAGTCGATGCTAGATATAGAATGCTCCAAAACCACATGTGCATTTCTATAGGCCATTGCTCCTCATGCCTGTTTGAGGAGGTCAGGTTCTGCCTCGTGGTCCCTGGTAGGCCTAGAACTCCACCCACATCGACTGATGCCAAAGTTAGGGATATCCGTATCAGCCTGGATAGCTCCAGGGAGCCTCTAGAACTCGCATAGAAAATGGCGTTTCATTACATTCAACACTGGTGTTTTTCACCTCCAGCCTGCTCATGTGCCGCCTGAGCCGTCCTGGTCCTTGGACAAGGTGCTCTCCTATCTCTTTCCTCAGTTCGTGGTGGCCCCTTCGGTTCAAGATTGTTTTTCCAAGGCTGTTTTTCTGTTGGCATTGGCCTCTGGGGGTTGGGTTGGTGAGCTTCATGCTCTCCTCCGGCACAGGATTTTCTGCTCTTTCAGTCCGGGTAATCTGTTTGTTCGGTTGCAGCTTTCTCTTTCTCTTCTGGCAAGGAACGAGATGGCTGCTTTCCAGAGGGGTCCTTGGGACATTGATGCTTGATTGGTCAGGCCGGGGGTGCATCATGTATTGTGTCCGGTTGCGGCTCTTCACAGTTACCTGTGCGCCTCTGCTTCTGTAGCCGGGACACGCTTTGGGTTGATCTGGTTTCTCTCGTTCACTGTTCCAGGGCTTGGGTCTTTCAGGTCATCTGCAGGGTCATTAAGTCTAGCCAGCCTGCAGTCTATCCTTGTGCCTATGATGTTCGGAAGTTTGCTGCTTTGGCTGCCGTCTTCAGCAACATGTCTCGGACTGATATTTAGGCGCGGATATTTTGGAGGTCGAACAGGGTCCTGGCCGCATGTTATTTGGACAATATTCCTGGTCCTAGGCGTTCGTGTGTGACTTTGAGGTCGCAGGTTGCAGCCAGTTGTCTCGCCTTCGAGTTGAGGAGCGTGTGTCAGCCGCCTCCTGGGTACGCCCCTCTATTCCTTATCATTGGTTATTTCCCTTTGGCTCCCTGGAGCCAAAGGGGCTTCCCACAGAAAGCCAGTGTTGAATGTAATGAAATGCCATTTTCTGGGTGAGCCTCGGAGGCTCCCTGGCACCCTCCCTCCCTCCGGTTGGCATTACAGTACAGTACAGTATTTGCATTGTATTGATACTTACCCTCTGAACTGGAGTTGCTGGGTGGCCGGTGCAGGGGATCCAAGGCTTTCCCCCTTCCGGGAATGGGAGGGCTGCACGGATGAGCGACGCAGCGGCGAGGTGTGACGTTTCCTTGTTTGTTTGTTTCCTTGGAAATTGAGGAAGTTCTGCCTCTGTTCTTTTTTGGTTGCAATTTTCTTATCATGTGGGGGTCTGTTTTGTTATACCTACCTTTCTGGGTACCTAACCCCGGTTGATGGCAGATAAGGAAAGTCCCAACCACGGGCATTTTCCAGGGGCCATTGCTCCCTTTTTGTCTCTCTGAGGGGTGGGGGGCCAGGTTCTGGCTCATGGTCCCCATAGGCTGAACTCAAAGTGTTCAAGTGAACTCTTAACTAATGCCCTAGTCTAATGTATTGCATATTAGCCCGATAGCTCCAGGGAGCTTCTCGGACTCGCCCAGAAAATGGTGTTTCATTACATTCAATGCTGTTTTTTTTTATATCTGGAAAAGGATTGAGAGCTCCTTACAGCATGAACTTCAGCTGGACATTATACTCGGTTAGTTCTTGAGGTTGGCGTGTGTGTAATAGATGGAAAATTCTGTAGAAATTGTTTCCTTAACAAGATTTATATTTTTAGTGTGTGCATAGAATATGCAATACTTTCAGAATATTATGCATCATATCTTGATTTTCTGTTGCAGGTGGAAGTCTTGTCCAAACAACTAGCATCCATTGAACTTCGTGAGTTAAGGGAAAAGCAGAAGGCTGAACATGCTGTCATCATGTATCAAAATATGAAAAGTATGTAGCTGTCTTGTTAATTTTTATATTAATATATAATTTTTATAATTGTGTGCACAGTACTTTGGATGTGCTGTTCTCCTTTTGTCCACTTCCTTCCCAAGAGGTATGAACTATTTCATTGCTTCCTTACATTTCTGTATTTTGAGTGTCATCATCTCACTTGCTGGCTTTTCTTCCAATTTCAGTCTCCCACTGAACTGCCTGCAGATAAGCCTCTAACCCTCTTGTAGTCCTTTCTTCTGTATTCTTTCATGGTTTTATCCTGTTTTCAACATTGTTTGAGCTCTACAATGTAATTGAACACAATAACACAGTGATCACTTGTTCCTAGTGGTACCTCATTTTTTCTCTGCATCGTCTTCATTTTGGGTAAACGCCAAGTCCAGGGTTGCTGGTACGACACCTCTTTCTGTTGTTGGCTCCTTGATATTCTGCCACAGGAAGTGTTTGTCTGTATTTTTCACAAATGTTACCCTCCAGGCTTCATCTCCTGTGGAGATCCTTTGCTACCTACAGTTAGCAAACTGTAGGTAGTATCCGAGTGATTGTAACCTATCCACAGAGAGAAGCTGAAACTGAACCTTGTAGAGGCGAACCGTCTAAATGAGAGGGAACGAAGAAGAAACTAATTCTTTTTTTACGAAGTGATAGGGGTAAGCAGACGAGTAAAATGGTTCAAAAAAGGCATACCATCAAAATCGCTAGAGAAAGGGGTAGTGAAGAATAAGGAGAGGAAATGTGTTCCTGAAAATTATATACACCAACATAGATGGAGTGAGATTAAAGATACTGGAGTTAAGTGATGTAATACAGCTGCAGATGCCAGACATTGTTGCACTTACAGAAACGAAACTTGATGATGATATTTTAAATGAGGTCATATTCCCAAGGGGCTACTCAGTTTGGAGGCAGGATAGAAAAATGATTAAAGGCAGTGGCATTGCTGTGCTGGTGAAAGAACACCTTTCGAAATAATTTCATAAACGAAATAATGACTGCCAATCCATGAGAAGTCGACATAATAGCATCGTAGATCTGCAATCAGGATGATAAACTAATGATCATAAATGCATATAGTCCACCGCCATGCAACACATGGACAAAGGAGGAGTTGGATAATAAACGAGAGGGCCTTGTAATAATAATGAGAAAGATTATAGCAAGAGCAGATAAAGATAGATCACCACTGTTAGTAGTTGGCGACTTCAACTTGAAATCCATGAACTGGGAGGCATATGAAGCTAGAACAGAGGACTTTTGGACCTGTTGATTTGTAAACCTCATCTTGGAAACATTCATGTATCATGTTAAACTATCTATGAGGATGAGGGAAGGGATGTTGCCTCCATACTGGATATGTTACTTAACAGGAAAGAGGAAGAGATATTTGACATTCAGTACCTTCCTCCCTTGAGTAAAAGTGACCATGTCTTTTAGGGAATAAAGTATGCAATGCGTTATAACCTGGAAGAAAATAAGGAGGTTGAAGCAGTTGAAAAACCTGATTTCAGGAGAGAGCATAATGGGAACTTCGAAAATTCTTTACGGAATTTGACTGGAAAAACTTTGTTAGAAAATGAAGTAAATGAGATGTATGTCAAGTTTTGTGAAATATATGATAAAGGCACAAATTTTTTTTATACCAAAGCAGAGATGCAGAACTAGGAAACAGGACTGGATCAACAGAAATTGCGAGAGGGCCAGAGACCAAAAGACACAAAAATGGAATCAATATAGGAAGAGCTCAAACCCCCCAAACATACCAGCAATACAAAGATGCAGGAAACAACTACATGGCAGTAAGGAGAGAGGCAGAAAGAAATTTTGAAAAAAGGGATAGTGGACAAATGTAAAATAGAATCAGGCCTATTCTATAAATTCATAAACAACAAATTGCAGGTAAAGGATAATATTCAGAGGTTGAAAATGGGAAACAGATTCACAGAAAATGAAAGTGAAATGTGTGAAACATTTAATGTAAAGTTCCAAAGTGTGTTTGTATGAAACTAAATCTTCAGAGAACCAAACACAGTAAGAATTACAGAGAACAACATAGAGGTGTCTTGAGACAAAGTGAAAAAAATGCTCAAGGAACTAAGTAAGAACAAAGCAGTTGGCCCAGATGGAGTTTCACCATGGGTTCTGAGAGAATGTGCACCTGAGCTCAGCATTCCACTTTAACTGATTTTTTAGGCATCACACTGTACAGGAGTTGTAGCTGATGTGTGGAAAAAGGCTAACATAGTTCCAGTCTACAAAAGTGGCAGCAGGGAAGACCCCCTCAATTATAGACCTGTATCATTGACAAGTGTAATAGTCAAAATATTGGAAAAATAATTAAAACTAAGTGGGTAGAATACCTGGAGAAAAATTATATTATAACCAAATTGACAAAGAGGAATTCCTGAAACCAGCAACTTCAAAAGCAAGAGGATACCGATTCAAGCTAAGGAAACAAAGGTGTCGAAAAAATAGAAAATTTTCTTTTGCGAGCAGAGTGGTAGACGGTTGGAATAAGTTAAATGAGAAAGTGGTGGAGGCCAAAACCATCAGTAGTTTCAAAGCATTATACAACAGAGTACTGGGAAGACAGGACACTACAAACATAGCTCTCATCATCCAACTACACTTGGGTAATTACACTTGGGTAATTACATAATTTGTAGGTTGCATGTGACCTATTTTCTCCTGTTCCACATTCCACATTGTGTCATTTATTTTAATTGAATTTCACATGGCAAGTGTTGCTCCTTACTTATATTTTATCCAGGTAATCTTCCCTATTAGCTAAACATCATCAGCAAACATATATATAGGTCAAATAGGAAGTGCATTTCCCATTCAGAGCTCAAGCACCTAAACTTTGTCTACAGGGTGCATCACTTTGGTTGCATCCTAAGCTGGTTAGCTCTCTTTGGCAGCCTTATTGCATGCCATTTCTGCCTGAGATGGAACATGCTTTGCTAGTTTCCACCTTTGTCTTTGCATGTTTGTTTCTTTGTGGTGCTTTTATTAGGAATTTAATTGTCAGTCATGTGTGCCATTAAGTGAAATCTTATTATAAATACCTCCCATTCTCTCTTCTTTTGTACTGAGGTGGATTGTTTGTTTAATATTTTTTTAGGTTTAGTGTGTGCTTAATGAGATGTTGATTGTGGTGTTAAGCAATTGCATTTAAACTGTTGGGTGAATCAATTGACTGTTTACACTGAATAATGAATTATTTTAACAGGATAGATAAATCCTACTAGACACACACAAGGTTCATAAAATACTAAGAGGCATGAGTTATGAGGACAGGCTGCGTGAACTGTACCTCACGTCGCTGGAAGACAGAAGAGCTCGGGGAGACATGATCACCACATACAAAATTCTTGGGAATTGACAGGGTAGACAAGGATGGATTATTTAGCACGGGTGGTACACACACAAGGGGACACAGGTGGAAGCCGAGTACCCAAATGAATCAGAGACATTAGAAATAACTTTTTCAGCATCAGAGTAGTTAGTAAATGGAATGCACTAGGAAGCGATGTGGTGGAGGCTGACTCCATACACAGTTTCAAATGTAGATATGATAGAGCCCAGCAGGCTCAGGAATCTGTACATCAGTTGATTGACGGTTAAGAGGCGGGACCAAAGAGCCAAAGCTCAACCCCCACAAGCACAACTAGGTGAGTACTTATATAGGATGAGTGGCTATATTGTGGTTTGTTTTTCACATTTTGCATATAAAAATTAGATAGTGTTGGACAAAATTGTATAATTTTCACTGTACTTTTACTTTTAGGGGAATGCGAGGAGTTGCAGCATCGGGTGCAGGAGCTACAAAACATTGTTGATGCAACTTCCAAGATGAACTTGCTATTGCAGACCACCGAGACTGAGTTACGACAACAACTTCAAGGGGCCATTATGCAGGAGGAGTATGCCCAAACCACGAAGCAAATTCAGCAGCTTACTGATGAAAAGGTATGTGATTAGTCTAACAATCTTTTTAACTTACAGGGAGTAGAGTGAGCTTAACCTTTGCACTGCGCCAGCCAACGTGCGACCATGCTTCAGTTTACTAGCGTCACCTGCCTGGTGACGATTGCACTTGAATATTGTATTTGGGAGGGTGCCAGGAGGGATGGGGGAGGGGGGGACTGCATGAATGGATGGTGAGGCGAACTGGAAAGATGGATGGTGAGGGGACTGGATGGGTGGATGTTGAGGGGACTGGATGGGTGAATGTTGAGGGGACTGGATGGGTGGATGGATGGATGGTGGGGGAACTGGATGGAGCCAGTCGGCCGAGCGGACAGCACACTGGACTTGTGATCCTGTGGTCCCGGGTTCGATCCCGGGCACCGGCGAGAAACAATGGGCAGAGTTTCTTTCACCCTATGCCCCTGTTACCTAGCAGTAAAATAGGTACCTGGGTGTTAGTCAGCTGTCACGGGCTGCTTCCTGGGGGTGGAGGCCTGGTCGAGGACCAGGCCACGGGGACACTAAAGTCTCAAAATCATCTCAAGATAACCTCAAGCTGGTGAGGGAACTGGATGGATGGATGGATGGTGGGGGGGGGGGGACCTGATGGATGGCAGGTGAGTGGGACGGGGAGGCTGGGGGTGGGGTGGGGTGGGGGAGGACAGGAAAGAAAATCTTTTATAAACACCTGCCCTAGAATCATGTAAGGGAAGAACACATAGAGGGCGACTGTGTGGGCAGGTGATAATGGGTGGATGAGTAGCAGCCAGGCAGCAAAGTGGGTTGATAGGCGGGCAGCAGTGGTTGGGCAGGTGTCAGTGTGTGCAGGCGGGCAGAGTGGGCATAGTGAGCATGCAGGCAGCAGAACAAGTGGGTGGCTGATGGTAGACTTAAGGTGATGGGTGACAGATGGTAGACTAAGGAGGTGGGTGGCAGGGCAGGCACAGAGAGGGTGGGTAGCAGGGCAGTCTGGAGACAGTGGGTGGGCAGATGAGTAGCAGGATAGGTGGTAAGAGTGGATGGGTGGGTAGCACAGGCGGAGTCATGAGTAGGCGATCTTCCAGCTAGGACTAACACAGGAGCTGGTCATCCCCGGTCCCTCCCCAAGACCCCCCCCCATCCCCCACACAGGTCTCTCCCTGCTACCTCCATCCCCTCATCCCTCACACTGGCCTCCCCAGCTGTAACCCTCCCAGCCATAAGGATGGTATTAATATGGTGGGCTTCGTTGCTACCAGCTGATATTTTGGGAGGCAGACTTCCTGAGCACCTAACATTTAACTTATAGTTTGCTAACTGCCTGGTTGCGACTGTGAAAGCCTGATTGAATGTGAATGCCTTAATGACCGTGAATGCCTGAATGACCATGAATGCCTGAATGATTGTGAATGCGTGACTGACTAAATGCTTAATCGGTTGCTACCACAACAGTGAATGCTTGACTGCCTTTGGTTATTACTGCCTGTGACTGAGTCTTGACTGAATGCTTGACTGACATGTTGTGACTGTAACTGACTGGTTCTGACTGGCTGCCACATAACAGAGGCAGTGAAATGTGTGAAAGAAAAATCTGGAGCTAGTGATGCAGATATGAAAGCGTTTAAGGTGAGCAGGGGACAGTCTCTCCTCCTCCCCCTCCTCCTCACCCTTCCTTCCCAAGAGGTATGAACTATTCCATTGCTTCCTTGCATTTCTTTAACTTATGGTATAGTTAAAGACGGGTCTTCTCTCTTCCGTACCAATTATTAATACTTTGCATTTATTTAGTTTGAATTCCGGCAGCCATTTATCTGCCCATTCCTGAAGTTTGTTAAGGTCTGCAGGCGATGAGTCACAGTAACGTGGCTGAAGTATGTTGACCAATCCACACACTAGAAAATGAAGGGATGACGACATTTCGGTCCGTCCTGGACCATTCTCAAGTCGATTGTTAAGGTCTTCTTGCAGCATCCTAAAATCCTCTTCAGTTTTTACTCTCCTCATTAACTATGCATCTTTGCAAACATTGACATGTACAAGCTCACATTCTCTATAGGAACATTTACATAAATTAAAGATAGCAGTGGTCCTAGGACAGATCCCTGTGGAACACCACTTTCCACTCTCTCCAGCCTGTCATATTCTCTCTGACTATGACCCTTCATTTCCTATTCGTTAAGTACTCCCATACTCAGTCTAATGCCTTTCCTGTTATCCTTGCTTGCCTCCATTTTGTGTATTAATATTTTGTGAGGAACTGTGTCATAAGTTTTTGGCAGTCTAGGAAGATAGTGTACCCATGGAAGCTGGGAGCTCCCAGTGGTGCTGCCACAACTAAAATGGTTTGATCTAGCTATTAAGTGAATTGTATACAGAGTCTTTTGCTGCTTTAATTGTTTTTAGTTGTGAACCTTGCAGTTGTCTGCATTGCTTCTCTTACTTTCTGGATGTTTTCTTGTTGGGAGTCATTGTAGCAGTCCCCTGTTACATGTGCCTGTATGTGGGGCCCAGATTCTGGCGCTGGCCCCGATAAGCCATTCAGAACCCCAAAGACTGATGTGATTGATCAGTGTGGAGCTATCTCAGCAAGCTAGGTTCAGAGAGAGCCACAGAGTCCTACGAGAAAGAGGCATTTCATTACATTTAAATGCTGTTTTTTAAATCCATTTTTACAGTTTATTTAAGTAGTTTTAGAGAGCACAAAGCTGACAGCAATGTAGAGAATTGCCAGGATGAGGTTGTACTTTATTTGTGGATAATGTTAGATTTAATAAATCCCTTGGTGGTGAAACATTATTTGCAAATAGTCTGCTTTCGTCTTAATGGGTCTCCACCTATAATAAAGTAATTTTCATATTATGGCATTCCTCTTAATAATAAATTGATTACTGAAGTACAGAATGTTGTTTGACAGGTGCAGTTATCATCAGATATAAAGCGTCTACAAGCTCTAGTAGACGTGTTGAGTACCCAGATAAAACAGAAACAAATGGTTGAATTTATGACTCAAGCTGAAGTGGATCAATTAAGAAAAGAAAATCAGGACCTTGCTGCAATAAGTGATGAGCGCACTAAATTAGGTGAGGAAGTTCCTGTTTTTCATTTTCACTTCAGTATTATTATTACTGTACATGAATAATGTAGAGTGAAACCTAACATTATTGTTGTGACTAAAGATTTCACATCCATAAACAAAATTATTAATGGAGATACTGTACTGGATAGTATACAATATTTATATCTTTGGTACAAGAGCTGCTAAATGTAACAAAATACAGTGGTACCTTGGTTTACGAATGCCCCTCTTTACGAACTTTTTGGGTTACGAGCCCGATTTCTTAAAAAAATTTGAATCTGTTTACAAACTTTACCTCGGGATACGAGATTGTTGATATGTGTATGGCCGACCTAGTGCGTGGTGGCACAGTGATCGTGCCTCCCGCCTAGTGACTATCCCGCCTGAATTCTTTGCAAGGGTTTACAGTTTTTTTTTTGGGGTGGGGGGGTGGGGGGGATTTTTGGCTATTTGAACATAAATGTTGTTATTATATATCTCACCATGGGTCCCAAGAAAGCCAGTGGTAAGGTTCAAGGCAAAAAAACACATGTGAGAATGACCATAGAGGAAAAACAAGAGATCATTCGTAAACATGAAAATGGTTCACGTGTTGAACTAGCTAGGCAGTATAACAAATCTTCAGGGGAGGAGGAGGAGGCAGTAGAGGATGTCCCTTCCTCATTAATTAATAAAATGTGTGCAGTATGGGAAGAACTGCAAAATTTTGCTGAAAAGAATCACCCAGGTAAAGCTTTAGCAGGCCGTTGCATTGATCTTATTAATGACTGTGTAATGTCTCGCTACAGACAAGTGTTACAAAGAAGGGAAAAACAATCTTCAAGAAAGACAATGAGAAAATCATGCAGTGAGCCAGAAGCAGGTCCAAGTGGTTTGCAGACAAAACGTGCCAGAGAGTGTACCCCAGAGAAGTTCTCACTGCCTGATGTTTTAATGGAAGGGGACTTCCCTTCCAAACAGTAATACCTCTCCTCCTCCTCCTCCCTCCTCTCCCCTCCTCTCCCCTCCTCTCCCCTCCTCTCCCCTCCTCTCCCCTCCTCTCCCCTCCTCTCCCCTCCTCCTCCCTCCTCCTCCCTCCTCCCTCCTCTCCCCTCCTCCTACCCATCTTCCATACGTCAGCAGGAGTCATCAGTAAAGGTAAGTAATAACTTGTACATACTTTTGTAGTGAAGATTTGGGTGAATTAGGTATAAAATTTACTTTGAAGTTAATTTTTTGGGGAGTCAGGAATGGATTAATTCATTTCCCATTATTTCTTACGGGGAAATTCGCTTTGGTTTACGAATTTTTGGGTTACAAACCGTCTCTAGGAACGGATTAAATTCGTAAACCGAGGTACCCCTTTATATGGGCTATACTCCTCTTGATGTTTACATAATTTTGTTATAACCCGTCAGTAAATCATCGGTCACTGTGTAATTTTCAGGGTCGAATATATTTTTTCTTTGCACAAATAATAGACCTTTTTCTAGGGGGAGCCCCTTCGGCTCCCCGGAGCTATCCAAGCTGATATGTTTATCATTAGACTTTGGCATCAGTCAGTGTGTATAGAATTCTAGGCCTACCGGAGACCACAAGCCAGAACTTGGGGCCCCCCCCACCTCAGAGAGGCATGAGGAGCAATGGTCTATAGAATTGAACATGTGATTTGGAACATTCACTGTTTACCATCGACCGGGCCCAGGCACCCAGAAAGGTAAGCGCCTCAAAACAATCCCCTGTTCTGGTTAAAACAACGAAAATAGATAAACGCGTGGACAGAACTCCCCAAATAATAATGAGCAAACGAGCATGATGTCACACGAGCCGCGCCACATGTCTGCGCAGCTCCCAGGGGAAATGGGGAGCCGAAGACCCACAACGCCAGCGATCCAACCAGCAGTTCTTGGCTGATTTGATTGTGGCTCTTGTCATGTGGCTCCAGCTCCAGATTCTCTCCTGTTGTACTGTGCTTTGCTTTCAGTACTGCTCTTAAAGTGGGGTGCGAGCTGGAGGTAATATTCACAGGTACTCGGGCTGCATGTGCTTAGGGTTCCCTTCCCTGAGTGCTCTGTAAGTACCAACTTAGGGGTTTGTGGTTCTCTTCCACAGGTCACCTTGGGGTCTACCTCTGTAGTCTTTTGCTGCTTGGTGATTGACCGCCTCGAGTGTTGGGGGCTTTTCCTCCCTTGTTTACCTTGGGGTAAGTGGTAGTTTTTGCACTGGTTGGGCCGCGGGGTACTGCGTAGCTAGTTTTCACCTATTACAGCGGCTGGCTCTGTTCCTCCTGGGCACATAATTCTCTTGCGGGGTTTTTCTTTTGGTTTTGGTTTTGGCCTGGTAGGAGGGTCTGCCTTTGTGTCCCTTGCCCCTCCTGTTATGTTAGGGTTTGACCTCCTGTGTTCAGTTGTACACCCTGCTTAGCCCCCCGTGAGTAGATACGTCTCGGAGGTTCAACTTTAGCAGTTTGTTTGGTAGACTTGGGCCCCAGTTAGCAGTACCCCATCTGGGCTTACCGTTAGTGATACCAGTCTAGGGGCCCTGGGAATCCCCGCAGGGACACACGGGGTTCGATGGATGTGACCCTGGGTCTCCTCTTGCCTTGTGCGAGTTTAAGGGTTGCTCCGTCTCCCTTGTCTCAGGGTGACGCTCATTGTGTTTGCCTCCTTCGTGCTGCCTGTTGGGTTAGTGACACCTTCGACCCAGAGTCCTGCGAGCACTGTTGCTTGTTTGTAACTCAATTCACCCAATCTACTGATGACATTATTCTGGTGCAGGCAGCTCAAGCATTGCATGCTAGGTATAGGTTGCTGCAACGTTCTCAGTTGGTTGCTTCCCCAGATACCTTAAGGCTGCCCCGCTTTGCCTATAAGGACCCGGCTTCCTTGTCTCTCCCTCTGGCGGCATTGTTGCGGCTGCGGTCCTGCTTACGACTGTTTTGGAGGGCACCCGGGTCACACGTCTGTCGTTTGGGAGGCGGTGCGGGAGTCTGATCTTGGCCGTGTTAACCCAACGGGCCGGATCTGGCTTCGGTAGATGTTCTGGTTTCTTCGGGGGCATCCCATCCGCCGCTCTCGTGATCGCTGTGTTTGGATCCTACAGCGCAGGAGTTCGCGGTGGTGTGGCATTCGCTTCAGAGGGTTTGTGTTTCTCGTGGAGCAATGATCCGGCTCCATTCGGACTGCTCCCTGGTGGTTCATTGTCTGAACCGCGGGGGTTTGATGTGGTCCTTGGCTTTGTGGGGCTGGTCGGTTCAGGTGACTCGTTTACCGAGTTCTCAGGGTTTGGCTCTCCTGGCGGTTCATGTTCAGGGGGTTTGTGTCAAACATCCTGGCAGATGGCTGGTCTCGGTTCATTCCCCTATCATGGAATGGACGGTTGACACAGACTCGTTCAGTTGGCTCTGCCGGACGTACAGACACCTAGAGGTGGACCTCTTCGTATTGACTTGGTCAAGGCGTCTTCCAGTGTTTGTGGCGCCCTTCCTAGACTGCGAGGTCGTCAGGGTCAATGCCTTTCGGCTGGACTGGTCGAGTTGGGGTTACCTGTACCTCTTCCCACTGGTTTGGTTGTTGCTTCGGGTCCTGGTTAGCTTAGAAAGACTTACCAAGGATGAGTAGTCCTGTTGGCTCTTAGGTGGCCGGCCCAGCCCTGGTTTCAGGCACTTTTAGCTCGATGTCCGAACCTGAGGGTCTTCCCGTGGCTCCACCTCTTTCAGCAGACCGGTCCATTCCGGTACGTGGCTGGTTCGATCTTCTCCGTTTCTCGCGTCTGTTTTTTTTAAGCGGGTTTATTATCACTTGTATGGTGATCAGGTGGCTTAGCTGGTGTCCCACCTGTGAGTTTCGTCTTGACGGCTGTATGAAATTTTCTGGCGGTCTTTTTGGTACTTATCTCTTTGTAGGTTGTTTTGTCCTTCTCTCTTGGTTGTTTCAAGACCGTCTTCTTATGCCAGATACTGTCGTCTCCTTTCGGGTGGCGCTGGTGGAGCCACTGCAGCTTGCATTTGGGGTAAATGTCACTTCTGCTCTGTTCTGCAAACTTTCTCAGGCATTGTTTTCACCTTCGGCCTGCTCATGTGCCGCCTGAGCTGTCCTGGTCATTGCACCGGGTGCTCTCTTCTCCCTTCTCCTCGGTTTGGGGTGGCCCCCTCGGTTCAGGACTGTTTTTCTACAGCTCATTTCTTGTTGGCATTGTTCCTCTGGGGGTCAGGTCAGAGTGTTTCATGCTCTCCTCCGGCACAGGGGTTTCTGCTCTTTCGTTCCTTGTGGTCTTTTCTTCCTTTGCAGCCGTTTCCTTCTTTTCTGACGAAGAATGAGTTTGCTGCTTTCCGAGGGGGTCCTTGAGTTGTTGATGCTTGGTTGGTTCGGTCGGGGGCACACCATGTTTTATTTCTGTTTGTGGCTCTTTGCCGTTATTTGCGCGTTACGGCCTCTGTGGCAGAGGACACACTTTGGGTCGACCCAGTTTCCCTTCTTTCCTTTTCCAGGGCGCGGGTCTCCCAGGTTGTTCGCTGAATTATTTGGTCCAGCCAGCCTGGGGTCTTTCCCCGTGCCCACGCCATTCGTAAGTTCGTCATTCGGCTGCTGTTTGGTTATGTTCTGACCTATCTTTTGGGCACGGGGCTTTTGAAGCTCAAACAGGGTCCTGGCTGTACGTTACCTTGTTGATGTTCCTAGTCCTTCTCGGGCATGTATAGCCATAGGTCACAAGTTGCAGCCTGTTATCTCGACTGAGTTGAGGAGCGAGTGATGACTGCCTCCCGGGCGAGTCCCTTTTCTTCTTATCTTTGGTTAGGTAGCTCCGGGGAGCCGAAGGCGTTCTCCACAGGAAACCAGCGTTGAATGTAATGAAATGCCATTTTCTGGGTGAGACCTGGAGGCTCCCCGGCATCCCTCCTTCCCTCCGGATGGAGTTTTTTTGTGTTTTTGATACTCGGCCTCTGAACTGAGTTGCCTGCGTGGAGGTCTGGGAACCTCTCCATCCCCCTCCCGGGAAGGGGGGGGGTTGTGCAGACGGATGCGCGGCAGTTGTGGTGACGTCATGTTTGTTTCCTTGTTTTTGATTGGGAGTTCTGTTTGCTAGTTTGACTTTCGGTTTGCAATTTTGTGGCCAGCAGTAGTTTGTTTTGAAATTCCTAACTTTCTGGGTGCCTGACCTGGTAGTTGGCAGACAAACACTGCTTCCAATTACACGGGGGTGTCCTTAGGCCATTGCTCCTCGTGCCTCTCTTGAGGGAGCCAGGTTCTGGCTCTGGTTCCCAGTAGGCTTAGAACTCCTTCAACTGACTGTTGCCACGGTCTAATATATATACACATCAGCCCGGTATAGCTCCGGGGAGCCTCCGGGTCTCGCCCAGAAAATGGCATTTCATTACATTCAACTCTGGTTTTTTCAAGACAAATGGGGGGGAGGACACCTTTGACAAGCTGCTAGCTTCCTGTCCACATTGAGGCCACTAGTGTTAGTGGCCCTCAGGTAAATATAATTGTAGATTAATGTAATTTTTTGTTTCAGGCTTACTACATCAAGAGATTATCTTTCTAAAGGTCAAGAATTTGGAACTGATTGCTGAATTAGATGAGACAAAATCTGAGAGAGAAAAGCAAATAATAGAAATGTCAAGATTGAGTCAACAGTTACGTGATAGAGAGCGACTTCTAGAAACTTCAGCAGATACTAGTCGTGCAAGAGCTACAAGATTATATATCATCATCAGGGATCTAAGGTGTGTATAGAAATCTGAAAAGTAAAATAATTTTCTCTGAACTGCTTGAAAGGATTTTCCATTTGCTTCAAGCATACTTTGGAAGGCAGTGGTGAACTTTTTGCTGACGCATCTCACGTCAGCGAGCTGCTCTCTCCAGGCTTTAGATTCACCTTGGCCACTAACCCTTTTCACTGCTTCCTCGTTTTCATCCCTCCTTCCTCAGGAAAAAGGAGGGATGTAGCAGAGGCTACTACTTTTCAACCCCTTTGTCATGTTCACTTGCTGAGAGGTTCTGAACCTACCTGTGGTTGAGTGGGAGAGGCATCCAGTGGAGTCTAATTCTTGGGTCTTAACACTGCCTCCTTTGTTTGCCTTTTCTAATCTACATCTTTCTTGACCATTGTTGAATTCTTCTCGGGTCTTCACTCTGGCCCCCCTCATGGTTCGCCTCTTTGATGACGCTGTTGGAAGGGGAGGATTTCTGGCCCGTTTTGCCTTTTGCTGATGTGTGGAATTCCAGGTCATCTCTCAGGCTCTCCAGTGGCATTGGTCCACTCTCCCTCATCTGAGTTCTGGGGTCTTGAGTCAGGAGGCTTCTCCTCGGCTCCAGTCAGTCATCACAACACGGTTGGACTCTGGTCTTGTCAAGTTAAACCCTCTTTGGTGGGTTGTCCCAGTTGCTCCTAGTCTCCAAGCAGGACTTGGTGGACCTACATTACATTATCATTCTTTCATGTTTGAATAGTTTCATTCCTTGTCTCCTTTTGTATGACCACTTTAACTCGGGTTCTGTGGAGCCTTCATCCCCCAATCGATCAATAGTTATGTGAATGCCTCAGTCCTATGTTGAGGTTTTGTGACCAGTACTCACCAGGCTTCCTAGAATCATTCATTGGGTTCCCTCCTTTGGGTGCAAAGTACAGTGTGTAGGTTTGCAGCTGTGTAGCAGGCCCTGCAGAGAGTTTGTCTTCCTTTGGGTACAATTCTCTGGCTCCATTCTGACTCCATTCCATTCTCCAGTGGTTCATTCTCTGAATCACTTTAGTACTTCTTTCTTTGGAGCTGGACTGTGTGAGTGGCTTGGCTTCTGGACTCTTGGAGTTTGGTTCATATGCAGGGAGTATCCTGTGTTCTTGTAGACAGTTTCTCTTGGTTCTGTCCCATTTCCATAGAGTGGACTGTCAATGTCCACTCAAGTGTTAAGTTATCCCAAGATGGCCTTCTTCATGTTAGCTTGGAACTGGTGGCTTCCGTCTTGCGTACTCTAGTACTTGGGTATCTCTAGTAACCCTTCCTAGTACTCTGTCATATGACACTTTGAAACTACTGATGGTTTTGGTGTTAACTGCCTTCTTATTTCAATTGTTCCGAATGTCTATCACTGTTTGTAAAGGAGAACTTTCTAATATTTTTTGGTACATGTACCTTTGTTTCCTTAACTTGAATTTTTGACCTCCTGTTCTTGAAGTTGGAGGTTTCAAGAATTCCTGTCAGTTTTGTTGATTCCTTTTACTTTTTGTATGTAGGGATCATATCACTTCTTCTTGTATCTTCTAGCTTTGGCATATTCAACGCTTCCAGATTCTCCTCATAGCTTATATTTTTTTCAGTTCCTAAAGTCATTTAGTAGCCTGTCTTTGCACCTCTTCCAGTTTATTGACCATACAATCATGGTCTTCAGTAAACATGGCGAGGAGTTTAGCAGTATGCTCCAAGAGGAAGGAGAAAAAAAAGAGAACTCGACAAATGCTAGGAATTAATTGAAAATACATATGACAAACTTGAAATTAAGGTGCGCATAGGTTGTGTCGATCAAAATCATTTGGAATTTTAAGATTGGTATGAGAGAATCTAATGTAAATAGTACACCAGGAGCTTAGGTCTCATTTTGTTACTACATGAAAGTAATATCAATATGGCAATTAAATATGAATATAGTATATAAAATAATTATATATGTACATAAATCAGTACTTAATCAAATTATTTGTTTACTTTTTACAGACAGCAGTATACAGGAGCTGTGCCCCTCTCACAACAGGAGCGACACGTAGAGCTTATGGAATCATTAAGGCAAGATAGGAATGCATTACAGGTGGCACTTCAGAGTGCCCAGCATGACAAGATGGAGTCTAAAATTGCTCTAAGGCAACTGAAAGTAAAGCAAGAGGCTCTAGATGACTTGAAGATGGCACTTTCTTCTCCCAAATCATCTACACATGTTACTAATTGGGGCAGTAAGCTTGAGGAATCCAGACTCAAGATTGTTGAATTAGAGGAAAAGGTTCAATCACTTGATGAGAATCTAGCCTTAAGTCAAGCACGATTAGAAAATAAAGAGAGGAGAATAGGAGAGTTACAGACACAGCTTATTGGACTGGAGAAACAATGGGTAGATGAGCAGCTGTTGTGGGATGAAAGAGAAGCCGAGTTAACTAATGCCCTTGAGAAACATGAGTTAAGGCTTAAAGGTGCAGTCTTGGACTTGGATACTCTAAACATTCATGACGTTCCTGATGACTCGCTCACTATATCAAAACGACTCGAGCAGACACAAGATCTGTTGCGCAATAAAGTGACATTATTGGAAAGAGCTGAAAGAGAAATAGAAAAATATAGAAATGAGGCTCAAACTATCCAAGAGAGTTTAAGAGAAAAGGAAATAGCAGTTCTAGCCAGAGATAAAATCATTAATGAAATGAAAATAATGGGGAGCAATTTCAAAGGTTCACCAATTCTGTCAGAGGCAGCACAAGATTTAACAGATAAAGAGCAACCCAAGTTAGTGACACCTGAAGAAGAAAGTATAAAGGTTATGATTGATGGCTTAAAGGAGCGTCTACGTATGAGTCACGATACAGTAAATCACTACCAAGATCTGTTAGCTAAAGCACATGAAGAGAAACTAAATCTTTGTGCTCAAAATAAGGATGAATTAATCCAGTTAACTCAAGAACGTGAAGCGGCATTTTCAAAAGTACGTGAATTGCAGTCCCAGCTGGACTGTATTCCAACACGTGATCATAGTTCAAGAGCATTAACTGAAGCTCAAGCAGTACAAATTCAGAATTTAGAAGAAACTACCAAAAGAATTGAAATGCAGTTAGTTCAGACCAAAAGTCAGTTAGCTGCAGCTGAAAGAAAGGCAGCACAGTTAGAACATGATTTAGCAATTGCTCATCGTGAACATGCAGAAGAAAAAGAACACTTGGAAGTCTCTAGTCAAGTGCGTGTACAACAGCATCAACGTGAGGTAGATAGACTTAATGCAGAGTTGTATAAAGCACGTTATGAAAGAGATGAGCTATGTAAGGAGGCAGCCCTTCTTAAAGAATCTGCCAGTCGTACACCATCTGTCATCTTGCGAACTTTGGTAGAAAAATTGCGTGATCAACTAATTGAAAAGGACAAACAGGTCTCTAGACTTAACATTGCTGTGCAAGACATGAAGAAGAAGATATCTGAGAACAAAGTGACAAACGAAGAGATGGACCAAGCCATTATTGAAAAGGAAGTTTCTCAAGCCACCAGCAGGCTCAGTGAATCATTCAGAACAGAACTTGACAAACTTACAGCTGCCAAAGATAAACTAGAACAAAAACTGCATGAACAAAATATTTCATCAATTGCAGCAAAAGAAAAGAATAATGCAGAAATAGAAACTCTGAATGAGGAACTAAAGAGCTTAAAAGCAGGAAATCTGAAAATTGAAAGGCAGATGCTTCAACAAAAAAATGTTAATAATGCTCTTAAACAGAAACTTGAAGATTTAGAAGGAAAATCACCTGTAGCAATAGCCAGAGCAATTGAGAACCTACAAGTAAAGTTAAAAAAAATTGATGGTACTCAGGAAATAGAAGAGAGTGAAACTCGTAAAGCCAAGAGTCAAGAAAGAGTTGTAAGGTGGGATGAGAGAAAGAAACTCCAAGGTATTATTGATAAATTAAAAGCAAAAGTGAAGGATCTGGAAATGGCACATAGTGTAAACATGAAAAAGCTAGAGACAAGTCAAGATCTTTTGAGCAGAGTTGAAAAAGAAAAGCTGTCATTGCAATTTAAGCTGAATAGTTTAAGTAAGGTTTCCACTGAAAGAATGTGTGGTGTATGTCTGAAAACTCTAAATCCAATGGAAAGAGGAACTGGAACCCTTAATCAAGAAAGATCTTCACCTGCGCATGGTACTCAGTCTCCCAGTAAGTTTACAAGGAAAAGCAGAATTAGTCCTTCTCCAGAAAGGACTCTTGTTAAGGTAGAAGTAGGTGATACTCAAGGATATGAACCAAAGAATCAGTCATTGCCAGGACCGCAGTGTGAAAAAGATGACAGTGAGGTAAGGTTTAGAATTCAACTGAAAAAAGCTTTAGAGGAGAAGCATAGCCTTGAAATTAGACTTAAAAGTGCTTTAGAAGAAGTTGCTGCTCTGAGAAATTGTGTACAAGAGAAAGAGGAAGAGGAAGAAAGACTAGTTGCTGCAAAGAGAAGTCCAGTGGCCCGACGTTTAGGTGGAGCAGCAGTGGTACTCGAGTATGAATCTCGGATAAGAACTCTAGAAGAAGATTTGCGACAGAAAACGCGTCTTCTTGGTCATGTAAAGCAAGTGGTCTGTGAAGCAGCTGCTAGAGAAGAAACCTTATTAGAAGAAAAAGGAACACTTCTTCAGAAAGTTGCTCTTTTAGAAAGTGTTACAGAGGATACTCCTGCTGCACGTCTTGTTCATGAATTAAGGCAGGCTAAGCTCACAGTCACAAGACTCCAAAGACTACTTGATCAAATTCAAGGTAACTCTTAATACTTTTATTCAGTAAATTTTTCTCTAGATTAGATGGCGAGTTAGACTGGAAAGGATTGGTTTTATTAAATACAAAATAATTTTAAATATTTCTGAATTACAGTACAGTAGACTGTATGTTTGAAAAAGTTTTAATTTATTGCACAAATCTCAGAATGTTGTACAAGGAGACTGGTAATGAGTGAATGGGAGTATTAAAGGTAAACTTGTGAAAGTGCTGACTGGTGAATGTAAGTGGAATTGCAAGTACACCTCTAGCTGTGCTCAAGAATGAACTTGACAAATATCTGTAAAGGGTACATGATTTACTGCATCAGACTGCTAGTTGTGAGGACCAATAGCCTAATTCGCTTGGCTAAACCATGACTGGTTAGGTACCTGGCCTGTGGGAACACGGATCCCTTGAACTATTACCAGGTAGGCTTAATGTGAGTAATTGGAGAATGGCAAATTTTAGCAAATTGCTCCCTTTTAGCAGAAAGGGAGATTTTATTTTCCTGAATTTACCTGAGGGCCACTATACTCTAGTGGCCTTGATGAGGACAAGAAGCTGGCAGCTTGTCAAAGGTCTCCCCCATTTGTCCTGATGATTTTTTCAAGCTGGAGTTTTGGCATTTACAGCTTTGGCGGGTAGGCAGTTCCATGGGTTTATAACCCTGTGGGTGAAAAAGCATCTCCTGTTCTCAGTCCTACAATGTGGGTAGTTGAGCTTGAAACCGTTGCTCCTTGTTTGCACTACATCTGACCTTTTGAAGAAGTTGTCCAGATAAACATCCTCTAAATTGTTCAGTATTTTGAACGTTTCGAAGAGATCAGTCATATCATGTCTGTATTACAGTGTTGTTAGCCCTGTGGCCCTCAACCTGCCCTAGTATGCTATTTCTTTGTGTACTAGTTAAAAGATGTATGGATGTTAAGTCATTATGGAATAAATTATGGTAAAGAGGGAGAAAGTGCGCGAGATAAATGTGAATGCAGAAGTGCTAAAAGTGGTTAATATACTTAAATATATACCTAATAAGTGTGATGAAAAGCAATTTAACATTATAAGTTGAAAGTAGGGCATCAGGGATGGTAAAAAAAAAAAAAAAAGATATGGTCTGAGAACTGCGAAGGAGTGATGGTAGTGGTGGGGGAGGGGGAAGGAGAGGTGTTAGTGTTTGGAAGGGAAGTCCCGTTCCATTATAACATCAGGTACTGATGACATTTCTGGGGTACTCTCTCTCTCCTACGATTTGCAGGCATGCCACTAGGATCTGGTTGTGGCTCACTGCTTGCTTGTATTACTAAGAATCTGTCTAAAGACACTTGTTTTTCCCTACATTTTAACACTTGTCTGTAGTGAGACATCACATTGTCATTAAAAAGGTTAACACAATGGCCTGCTACACCTTAATCTGGGTGAGTTTTTTCAGCAAAACTTTGCAGTTCTTACCATAATTCACACATTTTCTTAATGAGGAAGGGACATCCTCTACTACCTCTACTCACAGCTATTTTCTTAGGTTGAACTTTACCACTGACTTTCTTGGGACCCATGGTGTGATATATAATAAGAACTTTTATGTTCAGATGCCAAAAAAGCAGAAAAAAACAATAAAATTATTCACAAAGAATTTGAGTGTGGTCGTCACTAGGCGGGATACACTGGTAAACTGAGCGTGCCTTGCCCCGCGCCCAGCAGAACCCACGTGCTTGTCGACCCATACATGTATCAACAGACTTGTAATGAGGCAAATCCCATACACTGAGTCAGATTTTATGAGGAAATTAACCTCGTATACCAAAAAATTTCTAAAGAGGGGCATTCATAAACAAAGATTCCACTGACAGGTATATGTTTTTTTGTTTTTAATATTGAATTTTACTTAAAATTTTTTTTTTATCCATAGGCCTAAGAAAATCTGCTTGCAATTGAAGTTCTATTATTTCTTTGTTAATTCTTTATCTAGTAAATTTGGAATGTCAATTAATTTGATAGGGCAATATTCTGATCATATTAATTATATATAATGCCTTTCAAGTATTTGAAATTCTTTGGATAATACAGTATTATATATTTTTGTTAATAGTATTTCCTATATTGATGATGTATAGTACAGTATATTGAAAACATTAGCCCTGTAGTACTTTCAGTACAACATTCTGTATGTTGGAGAACAACAACAGTATTTTGGGGCGTATACCGTCTTGCTTTTGTAAAGGAGAATTTGTTACTTATTTTGTATACTAATTATTTGTAATATTACATATCGGTTCATAATGAGAGTTGCCAAGTGGTGAAAGGCAAATTCCGCCACATTATTATGAGAGTATATTATATCCGTCCAGTGTGTCATAGATAACTAGTCATCACATTAAAGACTGAAGCAAAATAAATTTATATTTGAAGCAAAACGGTTGATTTTTTCATCCTATTTTAGTATATATATATATAGTAGTAAAAATGTAATGTAAAGAGGAATTATGATACAATGAATATGAATGTAAAGAGGGATTATAATATAAATGATAGACAGTATATGCAAAGGGGTATTATGATAAAATACGGTGAATATAAATGTAAAGAGGAAATGATATATTGAATGAGAATGTAAAGAAGAACTATGATATAATGAATGAGACTGTAAAGAGGGACTGTGATAGTGAATATGAATGTAAAGAGGGGGACTATGATATGGCGTATAAATAATTTTGGGCTATGATATAATGAATACGAATAGAGGGGGACTGATTTAATGAACAAGACTATGAACAGGGTTACCTTTCCTCGAGATTGTTTTGGGGCTTAGCGTCCCTGTGGCCGGGGCCTTGACCATGGTTACTGGGTAATCTGTAATGCGCCATGTTGACATAGTCAACAACACTACATTAGTACCCACTTGATATCCACATGTCTCGAGTACTCGAGGCTGTTTACTTTATAGGTAATTGTTTCATTTAATAACATAGATGTACTGTATGTTAGTATTCCATTATTTTGTGATTATCTTTATTAATTTCTCAATTATGATATATACACTGTACTGCCAAAGAGGATAAAATTTGACTTTTGCTTGGTGGATGGTTGAGTTGGGGTGTTTCAAACTCCTTAGGGTACAAATGTAGGGTTAAAGCAATAATTATATTCTCATGGGATATAACAGCATCATTCCCAAGGAATATATTAGCTGGCATGACTGAATTAATTTGGGAATGGATATATACACAAAGATGTACAGTACCTATCTTCTCAATGTATCATTCATTGTATATACACTGAAAGTTTACTAACACTTTTGCTAATTGCCTAAAATGCTTTGGGTAATAGTGGCTTCATTAGTATATGGGTCTCCTGTCCCCCTACAATTGTTCATTACTCTTTGTACAATGTTCTTTGTACACACATTCTTTTGAATAAATATTATTATTATTGTTATTATTACTATTGTCCTGGGCTCTGTTCAGGACTAAAGCATATTTGCTGGTAGGTCTGTAAGCTGTTGTAATGGCCTTTAATAGCCCTCCAACCACTAATTAGTTACTTTTCCTGGACTTTAGAGTATTTGCACGTCCCCATTCTTCCAAGGTTTGGGGACTGGTTCAGTTTTTGTGTGGAGTGTCTCGATTGCCTCTCTATACTTCTTCCATTCAGTTTGGTCCTGGCTCCCTGCACTTTTACAGTTTTAATGTGGATCATGGTTTTCGTCTTTGTTAGGGTACGTGTCTTGGCCCATGCAGACAACGAGTCACAATAACGTGGCTGAAGATATGACGACCAAACCACACAGCAGAAGATGGAGAAGCGACGACATTTTGGTCCATCCTGGAGCATTATTGTCGTAGTTTCTCCATCTTCTGTGTGGTTTCGTTCCTCTTTGACTTCCTCGACAAGTGGCTAGTTTGGGCACCCATCCAATTGGCTCGTCTGCAAGCAGGGGATTTGGTTCTTTCCCGATTGGCTAGGTTTGGATTCCTTGTTAACTGATGGAGTTCCAATTGGTTCCATTGTAGGTTCTGATATGGGTGGGTGTCATTTGGGTTTCTTGGGCAGCATCCCTGTTTCTTCTTTCAGCATCTCTTGGCTATTTGACTTCTCACATCTGTCTGGTGGTGAATTGTGACAGTTTCCCATCGGCTGTTCAAGCAGTTGCACGGGAGTTTGCACTTTGCTAGTGGTTTTTCTGCTGGGCAGGGTCTGGGTTCAATTGCTGTATCAATTTATCTGGTGTCACCCCTTTTGCCTGCCTTGGGCCCATCTGGTTTGGACTCTGCCCTTTTGCAGCTTTTCTTCTTTGAGCTCTTTGGGATTAAGAACTGTCCACTTAATATAGCACCCCCAATACCATGAGCCTCTATTTTTTAATCAGTCTTTCATGTGGCACTGTATCAAAAGTTTTGCTAAAGTCAAGGTACACAACATCACAATCCTTACCACTATCAACTGCCTCAACTATGCTGGAATAAAAAGCTAGCAAATTTGTTAAACATGAACGGCCATTTGTAAAACCATGTTGCGACTCGTTTATTAATTTATGTTTTTCTAGATGAAGACGAATTGTATTTGCAATTATCGATTCAAGTAACTTTCCCACAATAGATGTTAGGCTAATTGGCCGATAGTTTGATGCAAGCGATCTATCTCCTTTCTTAAAAATTGGTACCACATTAGCTACCTTCCATGACTCTGGCACTCTACCTAACAATATTGATTTATTAAATATGGTAGACAGTGGCTCGGTAAGCTCCTCTTTGCATTCTTTAAGCACCCTGGCAAACACTTCATCCGGCCCTGGGAATTTGTTTGGTTTTAGTTTACTATTTGTTTAATTACGTCCTCCCTGGTAACTGCTAAACTAGTCAACCTGTCCTCGTCCCCACCCACATATATTTGTTCGGCTGAAGGCATATTGTTAAGTTCCTCTTTAGTAAATACAGATATAAAATATTTATTAAAAATACTACTCATCTCCTCGTCATTATCCGTTATTTGCCCTGTCTCGGTTTTTAATGTACCTATCCTTTCCCTTGTCTTAGTTCGATATAACTGAAAAAACCCTTTAGGATTTGTCTTCGCTTGCCCTGCTATGCGAACTTCGTAGTTTCTTTTTGCTTTCCTTATCACTTTTTTAACATTACGGGCTCACCATAGCCCGTGCTACTTGGAACTTGTTCCGAGTAGCTGAATCTATAACAACATTTTTTAACATTTCGAACCAGTTGTACGAATTCCTGTTCTAAACTGACTTCCCCATTCTTAATCCTCTTGTACCATGCTCTCTTTTTATCTATATGGTTCTTCAGATCCTTTGTTATCCACTTTGGATCATTAGGATTCGATCTATTCAATTTATATGGTATACAGTACTACATTCCTGGGCTTTGCTTAGAATATTTTTAAATAGGTTATATTTTGAATCCACATCGAAATCTCATTTTCCATCACCTGTCGCTGGGTTCACGTCTCGCCCACACCCCATCCCCAAGACATTCCAATCTATTTGACCCAAAAAATTTCTTAGGCTATTGAAATCAGCTTTTCGAAAATCAGGCACTTTAACAGAATTTTCTCCTACAGATCTATTTCATTCTATGTTAAATCTGATTTCTTTATGATCACTGTTCCCTAGCTCACTCCCTATTTCCTTGTCCTTAATTTGTGTTTCCCTATTAGTTAATACTAAATCTAAAATATTATTTCCCCGCGTTGGTTCCTTAATATGTTGCGTAAGAAAGCAATCGTCAATTAATTCTAGAAAATCTTCTGCTTCATTATTCCCTGTTTTGTTCACCCAGTTTATTCCACTAAAATTAAAGTCACCCATGACATAAATACTGTTAGATCTAGATGCTCTAGATATTTCATCCCATAGACGCTTTGCTTCCATTCTGTCTAAATTTGGTGGCCTATATATAACTCCTATTATAATATTATTGGCTTTTTCGTTTAATTCTATCCAAATAGTTTCTGTTTTTGGCTCAGTTTTGATTCCCTCTTTGAGACTACATTTCAAATTGCCCCAAAATATATGGCTACTCCCCCTCCTCGTCTAATATATCTGTGTGAAATAGTTTAAATCCATTTATTTGACGTTCAGCTAATAGTTCTCTATTTTCTACATTCATCCACGTTTCGGTAAGTGCAATAATATCTATTTTTCTGTACAGACAAGAGCATTTAACTCGTTTATTTTGTTTCTTAGACTTCTACTGTTAGTGTAATATACCCTAAGTGAATTGTTATTTTGAGGCCCTTCTCTTTCCCTAATCATTTTGCCAATTTGTTTCTCCAACAAACACATACTTTTATTACCTCCTTCCTCCCTATCAATTCCCATACCACTATCTACTAACAGTTTAAACCCAAACAAATGCCTCTAACCACTGGTTCCAACGAGTTCGCAACAGCAACAACCCCAGCCCTTGATAGATGCACCCCATCACGAGCATACATTTCATTTCTTCCATAGAAGTGTTCCCAGTTGTCTATGAAAGAAATTGCATTTGATTTGCAATATCTTTCCAGCCGGCAATTGACACAAAGTGCCTTCGACAACCATTCATTCCCAACGCTCTTTCTTGGAAGGATGCCACATATGATCGGGATTCCTCCCTTGCTCCTAACTAATTCTATGGCTAGATTGGTCAGGATTGACATTACAGTTCAGCATTTTATATATATAAAATACACATAAGAGGATGTGCAGTGACTTAATATCTAACATATTCAGAGATTTGAGTAAGGGTACCGAGTGATGTCTGGGGCCAGAGTTAGATATTGTCCTAATAGCAGCTTTGTGTTGAGTAATAGAGGACGTAAATGATTTTGGGTAGTAGAACCCCAAGCACAAATACCATAGTTGAGATAAGGATAGATGAGAGAATAATAGAGTATCACCAGGGCAGGGCGAGGTACATTATATCTGATCTTAGAAAGAATGCCAACAGTTTTTGAAACTTTTTTTATATATTTAGAATGTGTCCCTGGAAATTCAGCTTGTGGTCAATGAGAACGCCAAGGAATTTGCCATCTACTTTGTTACAAATTTGGGTATTGTTTATCCTGAGATTTATTTGATTTGAGGATTTATTGCCAAACAAAATAGTTTTGTCAATATTGAGGGTGAGTTTGTTGGCAGTTAGCCAGAGATGGACTTTATTTAGCTGAGTATTCATTGTGACATTTAGAGCAAGAGGGTCAGGACTGGAGTAAATGAAGGTCGTGTCGTCAACAAATAGAATTGGTTTGAGGTGTTGGGAGGCATTTGATAGGTCATTAATGTAGTTGAGAAAGAGGAGAGGGCCAAGTATGCTGCCCTGGGGAACACCAATGTTGATAGGTAGGGTGGGAGAAATTGAATTATTCACAGAAACATATTGGAGCCTGTCAGTAAGGTAAGACTTAAGGTACTGCAGGGAGTGACCTCTGACTCCATAATGTTGTAATTTAAGAAGAAGGTTTTGGTGGTTGACAGTGTCAAAAGCCTTACGCAGGTCCACAAATAGGGAACTCATTTTTATCAAGAGCTGCATGTAACAAGTTAATCATACTGATAAGTGCATCGTTAGTGTTTTTTTTTTTTTTGGTTCTGAAGCCATATTGACAAGAGTTAAGTATATTGAGTTTGGCTAGATAAGAGTAAAGCTGCTTGTAGATTAGTTTTTCAAATATTTTTGACAAGTTTGGCAGAATTGATATAGGTCTGTAGTTGTTGACATCAGTGCGATCACCACATTTTCTGACCAGGGGGAGAAAGATACTGGCAGTATGGGGCGTTAAAGTTTATTGAAGATTAAATTCTGCAGAACATGTAAATATATAAAGTTCAAATATATAAAGTAAGTAATTATATAAAGTTTATATTAAACACGGTTTATATTATAGACTTATAACAAAGTTGATATTATATTAAACTTAATATTGAACATGTAAATATATAAAGTTTCTAATATATAAATTAAGTAAATATATAACGTTTATATTAAAATATATAAAGTAAGAATTAACAGTAACAATTCCAAGTCCGAGGACTAGATTTAACTTAAAAGGTACACCCGTAGTAAGTATGAGACCTTAGCCTATAGTGACATGGAAACTAATTCTGCAGAAACCTAAAGGTTAACTGGTACTAGAATTAAGGCCGAGTGCAAATGTATAGTAATTATATAACACTAGGATATAACAGGCAGGACACAAAGAATAACTAATAAGTGAGAGACCACATAACACGTAATGTACCCGGCCAAGAGGCCGTAAAAGACCTAATGGATAAGGAGAAGGGGGTGTGACTACAAGTAGGGCTTACTAGCACCTAGACTGGGCAAAGTATTAGCTGCGGACAGCGGGACACTTGGGGACCGGCGCTGCACCCCCCTTCCCACATGCAGTGGGGAGACAATCGGGACAACTGTGCAAAGCATGACGGGGGTACAAAAGCAGCCGCTTGCAAAGGGGGGGAGGGTGGGGTTTTGCGAGGGCAGTGGCGAGGGCAGGCGGAGTGAGGGCAGAGCCCCATTGTGCGCCCGTATTTATACGGCCCCAAACTGCCCGCGCAACGCCGCGGGACGCGCTGCGCAATTGTTTCTTTCTCCCCCGCCAGAAACATCCCCGCTTGCGATCAAGCAGTGACCATTTGTGGACAAGGGTTACTCTCGCTTTTTTTTTTAGAATATCTGGAGAGGTTTGGAGTTTGTGACTTGTTGAAAAGCAATACAATGGCAGGAGCTAAAGATCTGGAGGCTTTTTTGTAAATTAGAGTTGGTATCTCCTCAAGGGCACTAGACTTGGGTTTTAAGGGAAAGGATTATGTCAGTAACATCGACAGGAGACATCTCCCGTCACGCAGGGTGCATTCGTACCTCCACAGATCTCCAGTATCAGCTCTTGATACTGGTAATGGCTCAAAAGGGCCACCACTTACGGGCTATTCATGCCTGTGCCACCTTTTGGGTGGCTTAATCTTCATTAATCGGTAGCATCAATGGAATTAGTAGGCATTAGGTACAGAGACTGTGGATAGTTACCTGTAAGATAGTCCTGAATATTAGTACTGGAAGATGGAATATCGTTTGCAAGGGATGACCCAATAGAAGAGAAGAACCTATTGAACTCAAAAGCAGTATCAGAGGCTGAAAGCAGACCATCGTTATTGGACAGGAGTATTGGTTTGTTATTTAAAATCTTCTTTGATCCCAATATTTGAAATTGTGCTCCATATTTTCTTAATGTTGTCATTTGTGTGGGTAAATCTATCTTCGTAGTATTTAATATTGGCTCTTCTAATTATTTTAAATAGCAATGATGAGTAATTCTTTGAAAATTTTTTGGAGACATAAGAACATAAGAACATAAGAACAAAGGTAACTGCAGAAGGCCTATTGGCCCATACGAGGCAGCTCCTATTCTATAACCACCCAATCCCACTCATATACTTGTCCAACCCGTGCTTGAAACAATCGAGGGACCCCACCTCCACAATGTTACGCGGCAATTGGTTCCACAAATCAACAACCCTGTTACTGAACCAGTATTTACCCAAGTCTTTCCTAAATCTAAACTTATCCAATTTATATCCATTGTTTCGTGTTCTGTCCTGTGTTGATACTTTTAATACCCTATTAATATCCCCCCGGGTATGTCCATTCATCCACTTGTAAACCTCTATCATGTCACCCCTAACTCTTCGCCTTTCCAGTGAATGCAACTTAAGCTTTGTTAATCTTTCTTCATATGAAAGATTTCTAATTTGGGGAATTAACTTAGTCATCCTACGCTGGACACGTTCAAGTGAATTTATATCCATTCTATAATATGGCGACCAAAACTGAACTGCATAATCTAAATGGGGCCTAACTAGAGCAAGATATAGCTTGAGAACCACACCAGGTGTCTTGTTACTAACGCTGCGATTAATAAATCCAAGTGTCCGATTTGCCTTATTACGAACATTTATGCATTGATCCTTTTGTTTTAAATTCTTACTAATCATAACTCCCAGATCCCTTTCGCAATCCGACTTCGCAATCACAACACCATCTAGCTCGTATCTTGTAACTCTATCATCATTACCTAACCTCAGAACTTTACATTTATCAGCATTAAACTGCATCTGCCAATCCTTTGACCATTTCAAAACCCTATCTAGATCAACTTGAAGTGATAGTGAGTCCTCCTCCGAATTAATTTCCCTACCGATTTTCGTATCATCGGCAAATTTGCAAATGTTGCTACTCAAACCTGAATCTAAATCATTTATGTATATTATAAACAACAGAGGTCCCAGGACAGAGCCCTGAGGCACTCCACTTACAACATTTTCCCACTCTGACTTGATTCCATTTATACTAACTCTCTGTTTCCTTTGGTATAGCCATGCCCTAATCCAGCTTAATATAGCACCCCCAATACCATGAGACTCTATTTTTTTAATCAGTCTTTCATGTGGCACTGTATCAAAAGCTTTGCTAAAGTCAAGGTATACAACATCGCAATCCTTACCACTATCAACTGCCTCAACAATGCTAGAATAAAAAGATAACAAATTTGTTAAACATGAACGGCCATTTATAAAACCATGTTGCGACTCAATTATTAATTTATGTTTTTCAAGATGAAGACGAATTTTATTTGCTATTATAGATTCGAGTAACTTTCCCACAATAGACGTTAGGCTAATTGGTCGATAGTTAGACGCAAGTGATCTATCTCCTTTCTTAAAAACTGGTATCACATTAGCAACTTTCCAAAACTCTGGCACTCTGCCTGACTCTATTGATTTATTAAATATGGTTGACAGTGGGTCACAAAGCTCCTCTTTGCATTCTTTAAGCACCCTAGCAAACACTTCATCCGGCCCTGGGGATTTGTTTGGTTTGAGTTTTACTATTTGTTTAAGAACATCCTCCCTGGTAACTGCTAAACTCGTCAACCTGTCCTCGTCCCCACCCACATAGACTTGTTCGGCTGAAGGCATATTGTTAAGTTCCTCTTTAGTAAATACAGATACAAAATATTTATTAAAAATACTACTCATCACTTCATCACTATCTGTTATTTGACCTGTCTCAGTTTTTAATGGACCTATCCTTTCCCTAGTCTTAGTACGATATAACTGAAAAAACCCTTTAGGATTTGTCTTTGCTTGCCCTGCTATGCGAACTTCATAGTTTCTTTTTGCTTTCCTTATCTCTTTTTTAACATTTCTAACCAGTTGTACGAATTCCTGTTCTAAAGTGACCTCCCCATTTTTAATCCTTTTGTACCAAGCTCTCTTTTTACCTATAAGGTTCTTCAAATTCTTTGTTATCCACTTTGGGTCATTAGTATACGATCTATTCAATTTGTATGGTATACTACGTTCCTGTGCTTTGTTTAGAATATTCTTAAATAAGTTATATATTGAATCCACATCGAAATCCCCATTTAAGTCACCTATCGCTGGGTTCATGTCTCGCTCCAAGACCGGCCCACACCCCATACCCAAGCCTTTCCAATCAATTTGACCCAAAAAATTTCTTAGGCTATTAAAATCAGCTTTTCGAAAATCTGGCACTTTAACAGAATTTTCTCCTACTGGTCTATTCCATTCTATGCTAAATCTGATTTCTTTGTGATCACTGCTCCCTAGCTCACTCCCTATTTCGATGTCATTAATTTGCGTTTCCCTGTTAGTTAACACTAAATCTAAAATATTATTTTCCCGTGTTGATTCCTTAATGTGTTGCGTAAGAAAGCAATCGTCAATTAATTCTAGAAAATCTTCTGCTTCACTATTCCCTGTTTTGTTCAACCAGTTTATTCCGCTAAAATTAAAGTCACCCATGACATAAATACTGTTAGATCTAGATGCTCTAGATATTTCATCCCATAGATGCTTTGCTTCCATTCTGTCTAAATTTGGTGGCCTATATATTACTCCTATTATAATATTATTAGCTTTTTCGTTTAATTCAATCCAAATAGTTTCTGTGTGTGGCTCTGTTTTGATTCCCTCTTTGAGACTACATTTCAAATTGTCCCTAACATATATGGCTACTCCACCTCCTCGTCTAATATATCTATCTGTGTGAAATAGTTTAAATCCATATATTTGATATTCAGCTAATAGTTCTCTATTTTCTACATTCATCCACGTTTCGGTAAGTGCAATAATATCTATTTTTTCTGTGCAGACAAGAGCATTTAATTCGTTAATTTTATTTCTTAGACTTCTACTGTTAGTGTAATATACCCTAAGTGAATTGTTATTTTGCGGACCTTCTCTTTCCCTGATCGTTTTGCCAATTCCTTTCTCCCACAAACACATACTTTTATTACCTCCTTCCTCCAAATCAATTCCCATACCTCTATCTACTAACAGTTTAAACCCAAACAAACACCTCTAACCACTTCTTCTAGCGAGTTCGCAACAGCAACAACCCCAGCTCTCGATAGATGCACCCCATCACGAGCATACATTTCATTTCTTCCATAGAAGTGTTCCCAGTTGTCTATGAAAGATATTACATTTGATTTGCAATATCTTTCCAGCCGGCAATTGACACCAAGTGCCCTCGATATCCATTCATTTCCCACTCCCTTTCTTGGAAGAATGCCACATATGATCGGGATTCCTCCCTTGCTCCTAACTAACTCTATGGCTGTTTTATACCTCTGAATCAGTTCCTCACTCCTGACTCGACCAACATCATTTCCTCCCACGCTAATGCAAATAATGGGATTGTTCCCATTACCAGCCATAATATCATTCATGTTGTTTATAATATCACCAATGCCAGCTCCGGGATAGCAAACCCTTAACCTGTTCCCCCTATCTCTAGCACAAAACGTTCTATCCAAATACCTTATCTGGGAATCTCCCACAACTAATGTTTGCTTAGGTACTTCCTTTACTTTCTGAGGGGCCTGCGCTTCCTTTCTCTTCGTTGCTTTCCCTTTTGCGCGATCCACAGTCTCTCCACAGCACTCGTCCTCCAAAACGTCAAATGAATTTGAAGTTGCTATGGCGTTTGAAGGCGGCTTTATCAAAGTCTTCTTAAGGCCCCTGTCTTTCGCAACTCTCCAAGACGAGGTCCCTTTACTGCTGGTCTCCTCCTTCGTTACTTCTCGTTGTTTTTTAAGCTGACGCACCTCCTCCCGCAGAGAGTCCAACTCTGTCCTCAGGGCTCCCACTAGAGTCACCAGGTCCTTCACTACAACTTCCATATTGCTATGATAATATAACAACACTCAGGAGCTCCGGTTAACACAACCTCTCGACGATTCTTGGAGGCATCTACGTTACATTCGTCCCATGATGGTGTTATATTGCCTTGCCACAGAAACAATTATTCTTGAAAGACGTCGTACTTTGTAACATTAGAACATAAGAATCTCATATATGTTCTCTTAATATACTTCAACATGCATTGTTCATTTCTTCCCAACATTTGATGTGCGAGGATTAATTCATTAACTCCCTCACCTCTCATTAATATAATCGCCAAAGCTTCATTTATCTCTGAAATTCTATTCCCCAATAAACTGCAAGTTCAATTCCCTCCGCATTATCGCAATCACCGTATTTCTTAGGCATGCAAAGATTATTGCCATGGCTTCATTTTTGTACCATTTGCAACTTGTTTAGCTTTAATTCTGTACCTTTACCAAAACAAGTAATGACATGTGCAGCATAATCATTAAGAGATCTCACAGTATACCGTGTGATTACTATTGAAATATGAAAAGTTAAATAAGAAACGGAGTTTTCAGTGGCGCAGTGGTAAAGCATTCGCTAGGCGCTTCGCGGGCACTTTGGCCTGGGTTCGTATCCTGGCTGGGAAGGATTAACTGAGCGCCAATCCATAACTGTAGCCTCTGTTCACCCAGCAGTGAATAGGTACCTAGATGTTAACCGATTTGGCGGGTCGTATTCCAGGTAAACAACATGCCGTCGGAGTCCAAGAAATACTGAGATTGCGATAATGCGGATGAAATTGAACTTGCAGTTTATTGGGTATAGAATTTCAGAGATAAGTGAAGCTTTGGCGATTATATTAATGAGAGGTGAGGGGTTTCTATATACAGGATGTACCATAAGGACCTGCCCGAAACGCAATACGTGCTAGGGAAGGGAAAGGAATTATCAGGGGGACAGCGCCGTTGTTGTTATAGATTCAGCTATAGGGAACAAAAAGTTCCAAGTAGCACCGGCTATGGTGAGCCCGTAGTTGACTTACCTGGCACAGGAACGGGGCTGTAACTGACTGGGACAGCGCCAAGTCATTATGATTATATAGCACTCGGAAGGGGTTAGGATAAGGAACGGGGGAGACATCTCCCGTCACGCAGGGTGCAGTCGCACCTCCACAGATCTCCAGTATCATCTCTTGATACTGGTAATGGCCCATAAGGGCCACCACTTACGAGCTATTCATGCCCGTGCCACCTTTTGGGTGGCTTAATCTTCATCAATCATCAATCTAGGATAATGATTTGGGATGGGACGGGGGGGAGGGGGGGAAGGAATAGTACCCAACTACTTGGATGGTCGGGGATTGAACGCTAGTAGCTTTACAAGAATGTAAGTACTCTTGTATATATAAATAAATAAGAAAATAAAATGATTAATATTTGTGTAATCTATCAATCACATGATCAACTAATATTTGTGTACTGTATGGGTTTGTGAGCCCCTTGAGGGACCTTAAATAGGCGAGGATAGAAATAGCCTAAACTACTCTATCCTTTTTAGATACCTGTTTCAAAGTAGTCTGACATACGAGGTCGACAAAACAAATTTCCGAGGCTCTCTTCGCTATCTCCTCAACTGCCTCAGTCAACGGTATTCCCACATGTGAGAATACATTCTTAACTTACAAGTTAAGTATCTTACATGTAGATCCCACATGTATCTTACAAGTTATCTTACTTTATACCCATTTTTTCTAATGTCTTAACATTCCTCTACATTCTCTCTACACTCGATCACAATATTCTGGTATACTGGTCGTCTGCTATTTAAAGACTCCAACGCTCCTCTACTGTCTATAAAGAAACAGGCATTTTTATCATATTTGACTACTTCCTGTAATCCTACTAATAAACCTTGGAGTTCAGCCTGCGTTGAAGAACATAAGAACAAAGGTAACTGCAGAAGACCTATTGGCCCCATACGAGGCAGCTCCCATCTATAACCACCCAATCCCACTCATATACATGTCCAACCCACGTTTGAAACAATCGAGGGACCCCACCTCCACCACGTTACGCGGTAATTGGTTCTACAAATCAACAACCCTGTTACCGAACAAGTATTTACCCAAATCTTTCCTAAATCTTCACTTAGACAATGTATACCCATTGTTTCGTGTTATCCTATTAATATCCCTTTTGTTATGTCCATTCATCCACTTGTAACCCTCTATCATGTCACCCCTAACTCTTCGCCTTTCCAGTGAATGCAATTTAAGCTTTGTTAATCTTTCTTCATATGACAGGTTTCTAATTTGGGGAATTAACTGTGTCATCCTACGCTGGACACGTTCAAGTGAATTTATATCCATTCTATAGTACGGCGACCAAAACTAAACTGCATAATCTAAATGGGTTTACACTTCGTTTCATTATAATTAACACAGACCTTAAATGTTTATTAGTTATAAAGTGGGAACTATTTCCATTGATATCTATTGCCATTCCTATCCATAAAGTCAATGGAGAGTACAGACCAGTGTCTTTAGCCTACTCCTCGTGATCCAAAAATGTGGGTGGTCACCAGAGTTCAGTGGTTTGAAACTAAAACGACAGCAAAAAGAGAATAGTTACTTATTATTATTAACATCTTTACTGACAAAATTAATTACAATTTTGCCTAATCTGAGGATTTTGATAGTCTTATTAAAGTGAGGATAATGCTGGTATTCACTGTCACGCAGGACAGAGGGTCATACATAAGACAATAGGTCTAAACTGTAGGCTGGAGCTACTATCATGGTTACAATCAATGTTTTAATGTATGGATATGTGAAAACAACTTTCTACTGTGCACTGCCACACATGGGCAGGGATGGGTTCATAAGTGATGCAGCTTAGAAGTAATATAAATAAAAATTGTTCTTCATTCTTTAAAATGGACAAGCAAATTTTGGATATTGTTAGGATGTCGTCCAGAACACCTGAGTCAATAAAATAGTTACACAGTTGGTGGTGCAAGAGGCCAGGTCTAAAGTCCTTTACGGTTTCACATTCATCAATATATTATTTTAGTGAATGCATTAAGGTTATGTTGAGTCTTTTGCCTTTAGCGACTGCTCCAAGATACAAAAAGGTGGTAATTATTAGGGATAATAATCACGTGCAGGCATTAGGGATAATGCCTGCACGTGATGCAGGGGGCTGTGAAGGAGCCTGTGGGACCTTGGGGACCTTGGGTTCCCAATGAGAAGGCTGTGTCGCCTGCTGGGAGGAGCCACATGTTGGTAGGACCGGAAAGTCTTCTGGTCGATTAGTGAGAGCTAAGGTGGTGAGTTGAACGCTTGGAGCTCTGGTCGAGGAGGTAGAAGAGTTGTTTCTCTTGGCTTCAACCTGGGCCTTGATGCTTTCCTGTCTGCGGGGGCAGGGGTAGGAAATTGCGGGGTGATTGCCATCAGTCTCCGTGGTGTAGCAGATTGCAGTCTCCGTGGTGTAGTGGTAAGACACTCGCCTGGCGTTCCGCGAGCGCTAAGTCATGGGTTCGTATCCTGGCCGGGGAGGATTTACTGGGCGCAATTCCTTAACTGTAGCCTCTGTTTAACACAACAGTAAAATGTGTACTTGGATGAAAAAACGATTCTTCGCGGCAGGGAATCGTATTCCAGGGACCCTTAGGATTAAGGACTTGCCCGAAACGCTACGCGTACTAGTGGCTGTAGAAGAATGTAACAACTTAACTCTTGTATATATCTCATCACAGAGCAAACAGCGATGGACTGTTGCCTTGCATATGGAGTAGTGATGGTCCAGTGCGCACAGGCTGCACCTCTGGACAGGGTGCTGACACTTGTTGGTCGGGTGGGAGAGCTCGTAGCACTTAAAGCACTGCTGGATCTCATGGTATCGTTCCTTTTTTATTTGGTGGGGTGGTATTTTTAGGCCGAAGCAGTAGAATCCTTGTGTGGCAGCCTGGGTGGCCGCAGCTATGGTGGTGAACAGGGCAAGCAAAGACAAATCCTAAAGGGTTTTTTCAGTTATATCGTACCAAGACTAGGGAAAGGATAGGTCCATTAAAAACTGAAACAGGTCAAATAACAGATAGTGATGAAGAGATGAGTAGTATTTTTAATAAATATTTTGTATCTGTATTTACTAAAGAGGAACTTAACAATATGCCTTCACCCGAACAAGTCTATGTGGGTGGGGACGAGGACAGGTTGACGAGTTTAGCAGTTACCAGGGAGGATGTTCTTAAACAAATAGTAAAACTCAAACCAAACAAATCCCCAGGGCCGGATGAAGTGTTTGCCAGGGTGCTTAAAGAATGCAAAGAGGAGCTTTGTGACCCACTGTCAACCATATTTAATAAATCAATAGAGTCAGGCAGAGTGCCAGAGTTTTGGAAAGTTGCTAATGTGATACCAGTTTTTAAGAAAGGAGATAGATCACTTGCGTCTAACTATCGACCAATTAGCCTAACGTCTATTGTGGGAAAGTTACTCGAATCTATAATAGCAAATAAAATTCGTCTTCATCTTGAAAAACATAAATTAATAATTGAGTCGCAACATGGTTTTATAAATGGCCGTTCATGTTTAACAAATTTGTTATCTTTTTATTCTAGCATTGTTGAGGCAGTTGATAGTGGTAAGGATTGCGATGTTGTATACCTTGACTTTAGCAAAGCTTTTGATACAGTGCCACATGAAAGACTGATTAAAAAAATAGAGTCTCATGGTATTGGGGGTGCTATATTAAGCTGGATTAGGGCATGGCTATACCAAAGGAAACAGAGAGTTAGTATAAATGGAATCAAGTCAGAGTGGGAAAATGTTGTAAGTGGAGTGCCTCAAGGCTCTGTCCTGGGACCTCTGTTGTTTATAATATATATAAATGATTTAGATTCAGGTTTGAGTAGCAACATTTGCAAATTTGCCGATGATACGAAAATCGGTAGGGAAATTAATTCGGAGGAGGACTCACTATCACTTCAAGTTGATCTAGATAGGGTTTTGAAATGGTCAAAGGATTGGCAGATGCAGTTTAATACTGATAAATGTAAAGTTCTGAGGTTAGGTAATGATGATAGAGTTACAAGATACGAGCTAGATGGTGTTGTGATTGCGAAGTCGGATTGCGAAAGGGATCTGGGAGTTATGATTAGTAAGAATTTAAAACAAAAGGATCAATGCATAAATGTTCGTAATAAGGCAAATCGGACACTTGGATTTATTAATCGCAGCGTTAGTAACAAGACACCTGGTGTGGTTCTCAAGCTATATCTTGCTCTAGTTAGGCCCCATTTAGATTATGCAGTTCAGTTTTGGTCGCCATATTATAGAATGGATATAAATTCACTTGAACGTGTCCAGCGTAGGATGACTAAGTTAATTCCCCAAATTAGAAATCTTTCATATGAAGAAAGATTAACAAAGCTTAAGTTGCATTCACTGGTAAGGCGAAGAGTTAGGGGTGACATGATAGAGGTTTACAAGTGGGTGAATGGACATAACCGGGGGGATATTAATAGGGTATTAAAAGTATCAACACAGGACAGAACACGAAACAATGGGTATAAATTGGATAAGTTTAGATTTAGGAAAGACTTGGGTAAATACTGGTTCAGTAACAGGGTTGTTGATTTGTGGAACCAATTGCCGCGTAACATTGTGGAGGTGGGGTCCCTCGATTGTTTCAAGCACGGGTTGGACAAGTATATGAGTGGGATTGGGTGGTTATAGAATAGGAGCTGCCTCGTATGGGCCAATAGGCCTTCTGCAGTTACCTTTGTTCTTATGTTCTTATGTTCTTATCTTCATTGATGTTTTGTCAGTGTTGCAGAACTCTAGGTTGAATACCGACAGGTTTGGATTTTCGTCCTCGATATTGTTTATGATATGATGTTGAGGTCGCTCAGCGATCCACCGGCTGGTCCTGCTGGTAAAAACAGTTCGTCCGGCCAGGAACTGACGTGGGAAGTGAGGTTGGTTGGTTCTCTTTGCGAAGAAAGGCATCGTTAGTGAGAAGTTTTTCTAGCTCCTCTTCACATGAAAAGTAGAGCACGATATCTTCACCTTCCTGACTAATGTCAGCGGGTTTGAGGCCAGTTAGTCCTTCAGGACCTTTAAAGTATTGCTTCTTCCGATAGCATAACCGTCAAATGGAGTAGCTCTGACCCTAAGATGTTTGGGTCGCATTGTGACCACACTGCGCCTTGTGTTGGCGGGAGATGTCTCTCCCGTCCTGGACCTTTTGAGATGGTTTTCATTTGTTGTTATATTACCTCCTTGAGCCTCTGCGAGTCGACCATTTGGTCCGGGAGACATCTCCCGTCACGCAGGGTGCAGTCGCACCTCCACAGATCTCCAGTATCAGCTCTTGATACTGGTAATGGCTTAAAATGGCCACCACTTACGGGCTATTTATGCCCGTGCCACCTTTTGGGTGGCTTCATCTTCATCTTAACACATTCACAAGGGAGACATCTCCCGTCATGCAGGGTGCATTCGCACCTCCACAGATCTCCAGTATCAGCTCTTGATACTGGTAATGGCTTAAAAGGGCCACCACTTACGGGCTATTCATGCCCGTGCCACCTTTTGGGTGGCTTAATCTTCATCAATCAATCAATCTCTGCAAGTCACATGCTGATTTTTTAACTGGTAATCCTTCAATGATTATCTTTAGACTCGAGTCTTCCCATGGAGGAGGCTGCCGAAAGTGTTGATATGGTCTATCTTCCCCTTTGTTTTTAATAGTCCATTTCAGGTCCACTTTCTCTAGAATCTTGACCAGATTATCCATCCATGAGCTTGTTCTATATTAAAGGTTTTTCTGAAAGGATCTCTGTATGCTTTCTTTGATTGACAGTCTGGCGGTTGTTCCAGTAAGTTTTCCTATTATGGTGGCTATCCTTTGTTTCATCCTGTTTTCTAATGCTGGTAAATTAGTTTCCATTCTAAGGTTCTCTCTACGCGTCCATATAGGTGCTCCCAGCATTGTTCTGAGGGCATCATTTTGAGACACTTCCAGTTTCTCCCATTGGTTATCACTGAGGAATGTAAGAGCAGGAGCAGCATAGTCAATGAGTGACCTAACTGCTTGAACGTAGTACATTTTGAGTACTGGTAGAGATGCACCCTCTCTAAGACTGGTCAGGGAGCGCAAAGCTGAGTTTCTGGCTTTACAACGTTGCCGAAGAATTTCTAGAGTGAATTTCAACTGGCTGTCTATTATGACTCCTAGGTGTTGAAAAGAGGTAACCCACTTAATTTCATGTCCTTGTATTGCGAGTCTTACGTCTTGAGTTCTCATTTTAACGGCCATAGCTTTTGTTTTATTGCTGTTTATTTTCACTGTTATGCGTTCCGCTTCCCTGCTGATAATATCTAGGCATTTTTGTGCATGGTTCCTTGCGCCTTTGCCATTGATGATGACCACAAAGTCGTCGGCATAAGCCGTTCTCCCTCTTCGCCCTCCTGTTGACATAGCTCGAGTGCATGGAGGGAGTTTTGTAAAACCCTGGTTTGTGACACCTCGGAGAGGCTGCAGGATCCAGTAAGTTCAGTAGAACTTCGGTTTGAACTCCTTTCCTTTTGACCATGTCGTAGCTCAATCGATTAAGGCAGCGTCTCTCGCTGCCTTAATCGGGATGCTCTCGGACGCATGTTCGAATCCTCGTCACGGCCCTTGTGGATTTGTTAGGGTTTTGATACTTATTTAGTAGCCTTGGTTACAGCATTCGGTTGTTGGCAGTGTCGTAGATGTTGAGACGAAACTTGGAGCAGAGCAGAGAGCTGAGTGCGGGCCGGAGTCGCGGAGCTCGATGGGAACGAGAGGGTGGTAGCTGGCTGCGGTCGTAGTCTGCTGTGTCGAAACTGTAGCGTCTTGAGGTCTGTTGGAACTTAGAATAGGTAATTGATAAATCCTATTTCATTGATTTTTATTTATTAAAATAAAATTGCAGAGCTTATACAAAGATAGCCACTAAAAAATATAAATATAGATCAAAGAGATTTCTTGCAGAGCCTTCTCCATATTCAGTAAAGTCCATCAGCATAACGAGCAAAAAATAGATGGCGACGTTCCCATATACTAACGTCTACATTATTTTCTTCCACTTTTTGTTTTCGTCAATTGTTTTATTCCTTCACTTGCGTGGTTTTCCTCCAAGCAAGAATGTCAGTCTGGAGGTAAGGTAGGCGACTATAGGCGCCACGGTCCAGTGGGCACCGGGTGAAGGGGTCACAAGGGTGATCAGACTCCAGCAGCAAGCGAATAAGCGTCGACTCGTCTATCATCATCTTGGAGGAATGCAGCATTACCGGCGCCTCCATCACCGCCTGCGTCACACTGTCTGTGAACTCCTCAGGGACCTCTTCCGACGATTCCTCACTTGGTGCGGGTAAATTATAGAGGGGGCAGCCGAAATCTGATGCCAACTTGCTAAGGGAACATAGATACTGTGCGTGGTCAAGTCGCAGGACCTGAAAAATTGGACTGTATTTTTCCCATACTGAAAATAATTTGTAAGCAAAATTTAAGTCAGAGATGCCACGCACGTAAAGTCTTCTCTCTTTATCATGTGTCACGAAGCCCATTTTAACTATCTTAGTAGTGATAATAACCAGGAAAGATGCCGCGGCCTGAGCCAGGCCAGGACATCTATAAGCATCCACGTTGGGTGGTGCAAATATCAACATCATAGAAAGTCGAAAAATCGCCGAGAAAAACAATAAAGCATTTTCTGAATTGAACTCATATTTCATGCGTCTATGAGCTGCCAATTGTTTTAAGAGCTGCACTAGACGGTAGAAAAAGAATGTTTCTGGTCCAACTTCAAGTGTCCTTACCTGGTTTATGGCTGCAGCAATAACAGCATTAAAGTGGCCATATGTATGAAGCTTGTACAGCACCCGTTTGATACAGAGCATAAAAGGAAACCCCAGGTACTTACTGTTGTTCACCAAACCTGCAACAGTTTGCATTCCCGAAGTGGCATCCTGAAAGAACGTCTCTGGCCATGTGCTGAGTAAGATGATCATTTCCGAACGCAAGTACGGGTTGGGACACAATTCAGGGTCGGCGAACATTGTGAGTATCCAGTCCTTCAAGGTAGTAGATTTGAGACCGTTAAAATTGATGTTGTTTCCTTCTCGAAAGCATTTTGTTAGTTGAGCAATTTTCCAAAGGACGTCTTCCCATCGCTCTGTCATCCTGACCGACATCGTTTTCGGACTCGATGAAAGAGTTAAGGCGCACAGAACTCCAAGTTGAAATTTGCCGTCGATTATATCCGTTGGATCTTCATTGGGCAAACAACAAAGTTTGTATTCCGATTCCTCAATAACTTCTAAAATTTGTTCCGCAGAAATTCCTGAAGAGAGTTTACTTACCTCACCAATAATGGATGGTGGGAGGCTGGGAAAATAATCACATTGAGCTGGTAGTGAATCTTGTGTGGTGGTCATTGCCTTGGAAAGGTCTTGTGTTGTGGCCACTGCCTTGGAAAGGTCTTGTGTGGTGGCCATTTCCTTGGAAAGGTCTTGTGTGGTGGCCACTGCCTTGGAAAGGTCTTGTGTGGTGTCCATTGCCTTGGAAAGGACAACTAGGCCAGAACAACAGAGATGCTTACCACACAACCAATTGTAAGTGGATAACTGCAGCTCTGGTGATTGATTGATGAAGATTAGGTTACCCAAGAGGTGGCACGGGTATGAATAGCCCGTAAGCTCTCTGGTGGTTGATTGCTTAATGAAGATCAAGCTACCACAAGAGGTTGCCCGGGCATGAGTAACCCGTAGATGGAAGATGTTTGGAGTGAATGTGATCTGTGGTCACGTAACATTTTGAAGTGTCTCTAGGCCCTGTTGGCTACCGATTGATGAAGATTGATGAATATTAAGCCACCCTGTTGGCTACCTCTGCAAGTGGGTATATATATATGGGTATCGCAAGCAGTGACAACATCTTACGGGCTATTTGAAGCTAGGTGAAGTTCACTTCACCTAGTTGAGTTCAGGTGAGGTAGTGAACAACGTTCAGCTGCAAACATTGCCTGAAGTAGCGCCGATAAATCCTACCATATGGTACACCATAGAACATCAAATTTTGTCTCGTTTCAGTTAAAATTGTTCAAATTCAGTTAGAATATATTGAAAATAACGTATAAAGACTTTTTGTTACGACACATTTGTTAGTTGTTAGTACAGAGATTCATAAAATTAATTTCAATTTCAAGAATTCACCTTCAATATCCTTATCTTGAGATGATTTCGGGGCTTATCGTCCCCGCGGCCCGGTCCTCGACCAGACCTCAATATGATATCAATATCAGATCGCTTATACATAAATTATATCTTACAATTACTTTCACTATTTGTTCTTATAGTAATATGCACCATTACTCACAGATCTCTGGAAAATTAGCAGAAATTTCTGCTGTCGACGATCCTCTCACAGAGTCATAGGCCTCTGTCAGAGGTAACATTCTGCAGGCGATGAGTCACAATAACGTGGCTGAAGTTTGTTGACCAGACCACACACTAGAAGGTGAAGGGACGACGACGTTTCGGTCCGTCCTGGACCATTCTCAAGTCGATTGTGACAATCAGTCGATTGTGACACAATCGACTTAAGAATGGTCCAGGACGGACCGAAACGTCGTCGTCCCTTTACCTTCTAATGTGTGGTCTGGTCAACGGAACATACCTGTACAACCTACGGAAACTGTTATATGTTATGCTGATGATATTTGTATTATGGCACACAGTAAACCAAGGCTACAAGTGTTACTTGATGCATTCTCCAAGAAAGTAGTAGAATGTGGCCTCATAATCTCTGTTGATAAAACAAGGGTTCTTATTCCCCATTCTCTTCATGTTAACTATACTATTAATGGAGTGCCCGTGGAGACGTGCGAGTCTTATAAATATCTTGGAGTCGAGGTTAATGATACAAATCTCATCAGCAACCTGCGTAAAAAACTAGTTGAGCGTCTTAAACCTCTCAAAACTCTTGTTGGCAAAGGATTTGGCATTAACATAAAATATGCTCGTAGTTTTTATATTGCCTTTATACGATCTGTTGTTGATTATTATGCCTTGCATCTTCTTAATTTTTCTCCTAAACAATTACAAGGCCTAGATGTAGTACAGAATGATGCCATGCGCATCATCCTGGGTTGTCCTAGAACTGTCAGAATTGTTAACATGAGAAAGGCACTAAACTTACCTTCCATTTACGAAAGAATAGTTCTACTTACTACTATCTTTTGCGCCAAAACTTTGAAAAATAATGGTCCCCCCAGCTCTATTCAAATTAAATTGAGATCTATTCTAAACAATTCTGACTGTTCCCTCAATCCGCCGCAAAAAGCTCCCTACAGTGTGTGGCTCAGTTGTTGTGCCTATAATCTTCAGAAACTGAATGTCTCTTAACCCTGATAAAACTGTTCACTATATTCCCCCTTGGAAAGATGTGGAGGTCTCTCTGCATTACACTCCCATCAGTGTAAAACAAATGTGACATTTTTGAGATGTATAACATTAGAAGCTATTGACAGTCATCTTCAAATTCTCAAACCTACTGAATCCTATGCCTTTACTGATGGCTCTGTGCAGTTAGGCCCTGGTAGAACAGGTTGTGCATGTGCAGTGTACAAAGGGAATGAAATGATCATGACTAGTACACAGAGATTGAACAACTGGGCAAGCACGACACAGACCGAGCTATTGGGCATTTATCTAGCCACTGAATACCTTAAGCTCAATGGTGGTGGAGTGATATTCTGTGACTCTAAAAGTGCTCTGCAGTCCTTAAATAACCCATCACAATGTATGTCGGAAGTAGCTTGTAATATTAAATGGAATGTAATTTTTGCCAATGATAATAACTCTTGTATAAAATTTGTGTGGATCCCATCCCATGTTGGAGTTGGAAAACATGACTTTGTAGATCAATTGGCCAATGAGGCTTGCAGGAAAGAAAAACATTGATTATGACTTTGGACTATCTAATGCAGTTATTAGAAACATACAAATTAAAGAAATTAATTCAGATTTAGAAGAACTAAGACATGTCCAGAGACCTGAAAGCTGCAGTATTAAAAGTTATGACAAGTTTGGTAATAATAGGTATTTTGTATGGTCAGCACAGTAACCGAACCAGGCAATGTGATGTAGTCATTGCGCGAATTCGCCTTGGCTATAGACACATCTGGCAGGTTAGTGAGGCTGAGCCACTACCAGAATACTCAGATTGTAAACTCTGTGATAAACCTTTAAACTGGATCCCATCCCATGTTGGAAATCCCATTTAATGAGAAAGCTGATGAAATAGCTAAATTGGCAACTCGTCATCCAGTGATACATAAAACAATTCAACCCAGCCTAGAGAACATAAAAAACATCATCACCAAAAAACTCTCACATCTCACACTCAACAAGCCTACCTACACCAGAGAATAGCTGAAGGTTCGCCATCTGCAACTATGGTATCTTCAGGCAACCAAATTAGAAAGGTTAAATATCCCAAAAGGAATCCACAGGGAAATAGCAGTTAGGTTATATAGACTACGTCTAGGTTACAGATGCAACTGGGAGATTGGTGAACCCCGACAGAGAGAAGTGCATCTTCTGCCAAACTGTCACAGAAAAGCCATTACTTCACTATCTTCTGGAATGTGAAGCAACCAACGACCTTAGAAGAGCTTTATGAGTTCCTGAATCATGCAGTGGACACCCTGAAGCCATCAACACAGCCACTCTTCTGGTCAACAAAGGTGTCCAGCAGCTGGACACCCTCATAAAGACTGTGAAGCAGTATCCTCCCCCGCGATAATAGCTTGATGGTTAAATGCAACCTCAGAATACTGAGAAAAAAAATTGTACCACTTACGGGCTATTCATGCCCATGTAATATTGGGTGGCTCTTGGGTGGCTTAATCTTTATCAATCAATCGAAGAATGTACACGGGAGACATCTCCCGTCACGCAGGGTGCAGTCGCACCTCCACAGATCTCCAGTATCAGCTCTTGATACTGGTAATGCAACCCGTTCTCGCACTTTCTTTTAGTCAATATTGACTTATTAAATACGTGCATATG